>NW_024883360.1:0-97171 GCF_019059575.1 Amphibalanus amphitrite
AATTAAATGAGGGGTTTACTGAACCTTAGGTAGGCTAAAAACGAAACGACATTAAGCAATCTATTCCAATTCCAACACTCAGAGACTGCATTTGTGCTTGCATGTCATTTTCCATTAAAAAAAAAACAAAAAAAAGAACTTTCCGTGCTTGCGTGTCTTGCATGTGTGCTTGCATGCCACCTTAAATTCATTTTTTAAAAATGTATATGTGCTTGCGTGTACGATTGCATGTGTGCTTCGCAGGGCTGCGGAGTCGGAGTCGGAGTCGATTTTGGAAACCGGATCTGGAGTCGGAGTTTGAGTCACCGAAAATCAATCGACTCCGCTGTCCTGGCAGTGCTGCGGCGTCGGAGTCGGGAGTTGGAGTCGGTCGGAGTTGACACTTCTGCGCGGAGTCGGAGTCGGGGTCGGAGTTGTTTTTGAAAGTCGGAGTCGGAGTGAGAGTCGCCGAAAATCCATCGACTCCGCAGCCCTGAGTCACAATTCAGGGCTGCGGAGTCGGAGTCGGTCGGAGTCGACAGATCTGCCCGGAGTCGAGTCGGAGTCGATTTTGGAAACCGGATCAGGAGTCGGAGTTGGAGTCACCGAAAATCAATCGACTCCGCAGTCCTGGCAGCGCTGCGGAGTCGGAGTCGGGAGCTGGAGTTGGTCGGAGTCGACAGTTCTGCGCGGAGTCGGAGTCGGGGTCGGAGTTGTTTTTGAAAGTCGGAGTCAGAGTCGCCGAAAATCCATCGACTCCGCAGCCCTGAGTCACATCAGGGCTGCGGAGTCGGAGTCGGTCGGAGTCGACAGATCTGCCTGGAGTCGAGTCGGAGTCGGAGTCGATTTTGGAAACCGGATCTGGAGTCGGAGTTGGAGTCACCGAAAATCAATCGACTCCGCAGTCCTGGCAGTGCTGCGGAGTCGGAGTCGGGAGTTGGAGTCGGTCGGAGTCGACAGTTCTGCGCGGAGTCGGAGTCGGGGTCGGAGTTGGTTTTTGAAAGTCGGAGTCGGAGTCAGAGTCGCCGAAAATCCATCGACTCCGCAGCCCTGAGTCACATGCCATTTTCCACAAACAAAACTTTCCGTGCTTGCATGCCACCCTCAAAAAAAAAAAACTTACGTGCTTCCATGTCTTGCATGTGTGCTTGCATGCCACCTTAAAGGGACTATCTCACATTTACATTAGGTTTGAGTTGAGATAGCCAAGTTTGCGGCGAGGCCCAGAAACCACTATCTATCTTGGTTGCAACCGCCGCGGCCTCGTGGTGTTGAAGAAATTCGTTCCCTTCATTTGAAAATGAGCCCTGCGCAAGGCCCAGTCTCTTAACCATTAACGGTAATCTGATGACGCCATTTGCCTTTTGAACGCCTGGTCAAGTGAAGTATCACTTGATTTACGAATAAGCCAATCAGAGACACTTTTGATATTGTATGAGCCGAGTCATATTTGAGAGCAAATACCTATATTTGCTGCCAAATTTCCCCCACACTGACATGAAGTAAATCCTTCATTACGTCACAGATCCGATCTAAATGACGTCACGATGAAATATAAAAGTCGCAATATCTCAAAAAGTATACGATGAAAACGCGTAAAAACTTGCAGAATTCGTCACAATATCATGAGTAACATTTCCGAATCCTAAACGGGACTTTTTTGAAGGTGGGATAGTCCCTTTAAATTCATTTTTTTTTTTAATGCATTCGTGTTTCCATGTACTGCATGTGTGCTCGCATGGTCTTTTTGAGAATGCATGTACCTCATTTCTTCTTTAGTTAAATTTGTTGGTTATGGCAGGTTTTGGGACGTCAATATCTTGTACTTTGGGCAAAAATGTACACTTGAACCAGTTCCATTTCTTTTGAAAGCTAATCCTAATTGCGTCAAGACACGTACAATGACCAGCTGCATCAGGCTGTTATCTACGTTCGGCTTTTGATCCCCCGATATAAACGTGTCAGTAATATAATAAGTCTATCTTAACCAGTTCCACGAACGTATTGTGCAAACTAAGTGTAATTACGTCAAGAAAGGTACAAAAGCGAGTTGCATCAGATTCCTAGCTCCGTTTGGGTTCTGATCCCCGATATAACCGTTTTTAGTGGCTGCAACGTCTAAATCTGAAACTTCAAAGAAGCGTTCTAATGACCTATCTCATTGATATCCATTCAGCAAACTTTTCGCCAAATTTGAAGTAGTCACTATCTAATTGAGTAATATTCTTTTAAAAGTTTTTCTTGAGGTAAATGACGTCCGATTTTAAATTGAAGCTATAGACGCATTCATCAACTATTCGCAAAAAAGCAATGTATGTTACGTAAGGCTAGGTGGTGCTGACTCGTCCTGAGTAGCTGACCCATTATCAGTTTTGATGTTGAACAATAAGGTAAACCATTCATAATGAATGGAGTGGCTTGCATTGCCACAGGCAAAATTTATGGGGGCGGACAGTGGGAATATCGGCTATTGCTGCCAATGCCATTGGCAGGGTAAATAATATTCACCTGCTACAGCAGATCTGTGTTTGCCGATATGCCACACTGTGGGATGCCTCCTCGTGGCGCCCCCGGAGAGATGGTTGCCTGACTTCGAATGAAGTTCACATAGCAGTTCGCTGCATAATTATTTTTTTAGTTTCTATTTTGTCTGTTTGAAAAGTGGTTATAAGATCAATGCAGAACGTCTCATACGATCATAAATGTACGACTTGTATTGCGCTTTATAATGAGACTTCTTGACGCTTGATAATTGTTGATACCCAGCACGTTTCTAGCAGCTAACTGTTGTTAAAAATAACTTTCGCACGCAACCATCTCACTAAACGTATCCCGCTATCTCAAGCTATTCTTAGTGTTTGTTGTATTCATTACTACACGCAAATAGCATACAGGATATACCTATCTCCAAAATTATGCCACGTGCCAGGACAGACGGGACAGACCGTTGCCGGGCAATACAATAAGACATTTTTATACGGCTACCACATGGTATGGGTCAGATATGGGGCGATTGAAAAGCACGTGCCACGTGGAAACGTGTTTGATGAGGAACTTCGTGGAAAATCCGAGGATGCGCTTTGATTGAGGGTGGCTGCTTAAACGGCAGAAATAAATGCACCACACTTGCCGCACGGCGCCATATTTGTCTTAATAGGTCAGTGTTTGCGTTTTGCGGACGGCGTGTGTTTTTTGCGGCGGGGTTTGCGTTTGGTGGCGGGCGGGACTTTTCCGTTTTTTTGTGGTGTTTGCGTTTCGCGGCGGGCGGCCGTTTTTGCGGCGTTTTGCGGTTGGCGGCGGGCGGGCGTTTTTGCGACGGTATTTGCGTTTTTTGCGTTGTTTGTGTTTGGCGGCGGGCGGCAGTTTGAGGCGGGCGGCGTTTTGCGGTTTGCGGTTGCCGGCGGGCGGCCGTTTTTTGCGGTGTTTTGCGGTTTGCGGCGGGCGGCCGTTTTTTGCAGCGTTTTGCGGTTGCCGGTGGGCGGGCGTTTTTGCGACGGTATTTGCGTTTTTTGCGTTGTTTGTGTTTGGCGGCGGGCGGCGGTTCGCGGCGGGCGGCCGTTTTTTTGCGGCAGTTTGAGGCGGGCGGCGTTTTGCGGTATGCGGTTGCCGGCGGGCGGCCGTTTTTTTTGCAGCGTTTTGCGGTTGCCGGTGGGCGGCCGTTTTTTTCGGCGTTTTGCGGTTAGCGGCGGACGGCCGTTTTTTGCGGCGTTTTGCGGTTAGCGGCGGGCGGCCGTTTTTTTTGCGGCGTTTTGCGGTTGGCAGCGGGCGTTTTTTTGCGGCGGCGGTGTTTGCGTTTTTTTGCGGTGTTTGTGTTTTGCGGCGGACGGGCGTTTTTTGGCGTGCGTGTTTGGCGTGGCGTGTTTTTTTTGCGGCATTTGCGTTGGCGTTTTGGGCGTGCGTTTTGCGCGTTTTGCGGTGTTTGCGTTTGGCGGCGGGCGGGCGGTTTTTCACAATTAAAGTCCCAACCTTCGGATCCGCAGAGCTGTTCGACAAGCGCTGCCCGGGCCTATCCGAAGGTTGGGACTTTTCAATTAAGAACAATCACTATTCTTTAGAATTGTGATTTTCTATTGAAAATCCCAACCTGAGCTACCTCTCTAGGGGGGTGTTTAGTGTTTCTGCCGCGATTTTGGACATTTTGATCGCCACCGAAACGGCTCGGTAGATTTTCTTGCCATTTTCAGCGTTTGGTCCCGTGTGGGGGAGCTACCGGCTGGTACCAGTCGCTTGAAATATAATTAACCCATTTTGGGGTAATCGGCACGTGCATTTTCCCATAGGGTTAACATGGGGAAAAATTTAAAATGCGATTTACGGAAAATCTGTTCAGTAATATTTGTCCACTTTTTTAGGGTCAGTTCTTGGGCTGGCACCTCACCTTCTGGGGGTAATTATTTAAAAATCATAGGGTACAGTTTCGGGTAATCGTGACGGACAGTTACCCCATGTTGAGCCTATGGCGATTTCGAAAAATTATTTTCAAATCGATTTTGCAAAAAATTTCCACGTTAGATTTGGAAAATTTTCCAATATGTTGTGCCCCGGGGTGTCAGCTACCACATGGTATGGGTCAGATATGGGGCGATTGAAAAGCACGTGCCACGTGCAAACGTGTTTGATGGGGGAACCTCGTGGAAAATCCGACATTGACCAACTTGGGGTCCTATGGCTCAAAAACCACTCCCCCTAGTGACACCAAATAAGTGCAGCCGGTGAGCAGATGAGTCCAGCTTGTCGCACCAGTGGTCACGTGGCGCACGTGCTATTGCACGTGCCGTGGCACGTGGTCAATTTTTGTGCTTAAATACACCAACATTGTTAAATGCAAGGAATGGGGGAAATGGCCGTCAGGCTGTCAGTTTTTATGATAGAGTCAATCTGAAAACGGGTATAGACACAAAATGAAGAGGTCTAAAACACTGCTATCTCGGATTTTTTGTAAAATGAAAAATTCAAAATTCTGGGGGAATTATATATTCGAAAGGTGAAATTTCCCTAAATTTTCCCGTTTTTCGAGTTTAGCCGTCCACTGTTCAGGGACGGTGACACCGGCCGGGGTCATCTTTTATATGCTGATGGCCACGTCGATGGGTCATCACGTGGCGTGAACGGTGAAGCTATCAATGGTCCGGCACGTGTCACGTGGCCACGTGTTTGAGTCGCGTACCTTCCAGATTATCGTGTGTTTGCCGATTTGTGGCCTTATAGCACGAAAACAGCACAAGCCAGGAACAATGAAATTGTGCAATCAGTGAGGGGACAAGTCCTGCTTGCACCACCGGTGGTCACGTGGCACACGTGCAAATTTGGTCACCTCCGTTGCGGAGATATTTTATAGTGAAATATTCAAATGTACATAACTTTGTCAGTTTCAGTCCGATTGGGCTAGAATTTGGTGGGTGGATGAATTGTTAAGCGACATGAACGAATGCGCCATGTTTGTTGCAGAGCGCCACGTTTGTCTCAAAGCGCCATTTTTGCCGCAAAGCGCAGAATGTGCGTAACTTTGTCGAACATTGGACAATTAGGATGCGCTGTAATTAAGAGATGGCTGCTTAAACGGCAGATATAAATGCACCACATTTGCCGCAGGGCGCCATATTTGTCTTAATGCGTCAGTGTTTGTGTTTTGCCTACGGCGGGCGTTTTTTGCGTCGGTGTTTGCGTTTTTTTTCGGTGTTTGCGTTTGACGGCGGGCGGCCGTTTTAGCGTTTTTGGCGGCGTTTGCGTTTGGCGGCGGGCGGCCGTTTTTTTTGCGGCGTTTTGCGGTTGGCGGCGGGCGTGCGTGCTTTGCGGGCGTTTTTTTCGGCGGTGTTTGCGTTTTTTTTGCGGTTTTTGTGTTTGGCGGCGGGCGGGCGGACGATGCGGGTGTTTTTGCGGTGCTTGCGTTTGGCGGCGGGCGGCTGTTTTAGCGGCGGTTTGCGGCGGGCGGCCGTTTTTGCGGCGTTTTTTGTGGTTTGCGGCGGGCGGCCGTTTTTTGCGGCGTTTTGCGGTTGCCGGCGGCCGGGCGTTAATTGCGGTGTTGCGGTTTGCGGCAGACGGCCGTTTTTTTGCGGCGCTTCGCCGTTGGCGGCGGGCGATGCGGGCGTTTTTTGTGGCGGCGGTGTTTGCGTTTTTTGCGGTGCTTGCGTTTTGCGGCGGACGGGCGTTTTTGCGGCGTTTTTTGCGTTTTTTCTGCGGTTTTCGGCGGGCGGGCGATTGTTTTTTTTTTTAGAAGTTTGCGTTGGCGTTTTGGGCGTGTTTTTTGCGGTTTTGCGTTTTGCGGCGGGCGGGCGGTTTTTCACAATTAAAGTCCCAACCTTCGGATCCGCAGTGCTGTTCGACAAGCGCTGCCCGGGCCTACACCTTTCGTTGTATTTGATGCATTGGAAATGCACAAATACCCAAAGAGTTCCAGGACGGTATGGAATTTCAGTAAACTTGGTTGTGTCAGCAATGGGGTCTGGTAGGTGGGGGTAATGGCCCTGCCTGGCGCCCAAAAAGGGGGCACGGCCCCGAATGACCTGCCGACCACTGCTATAAACCTATGCAGCGTCAATAAGTGCCAGGAAAACGATCGATACAATTATTGTCATGCCTGAATGGTCATTCAATGAATGAATGGATGAAAGGATGAATGAATGAATGAATGAATGAATGAATGAATGAATGAATGAATGAATGAATGAATGAATGAAAGAAAGAATGAATTGATCAATCAATCAAACAATTTTAACTTATTCAATAATCTACACACGCTAGCAGCATCGCACGCTTCTCTCCCACGTCCAAAGCAGTCCTTTTTGAAACCCACCATCAAGCCCCAGTACTCCAAAACACCCACCCACCTGGCACCATGGGTGGAGAACCTGCCCCGGCCACCCCGGCCGTGGCCGGGGTAACTTTCAGCCTACCCCGGCGCGGCCGGGGTAACTTTGTCCACTTTTGTGAATCCTAAAAGCTATCTCCATGCGAAAAACTGCCACCTATAAAAGTGTCTCTCATTATTCTTATCTACCTTGAAAGGTTTTTAAAAATTTACTTTATTTTCATTTTGGAGCTTCTATGCTCTCAATTTTTTTCATCGCGCAGCCCGACAAGTTTCATCTAACAAACCTAAATCATATTTAAGGGCCGTTATCGTAAGATGGCACTGCAATGTCATCACAAGAGAGGACGAGGGTAATATCAGTGAGATAGAAGGACGAGCTGTTGGGGGCTGGGGCTCAAGGCTCCTCCAACTTAACCCGCGCGGGGCTGGGGTCTCCAGTCGAGCGCGCGGGGCTGGGGGGGGGTAAATTTTACCCCCCCCCCTGTTATCTCCCGAACTAATGGTCCGATTTGGAAAATTCAAACGCCAATCGAAAGATCTCATCACGAACAACTAGAAACATGTACTTAATTTTAAGTTTGAGGTCAAGGTCAAGTCAAGGGTACAAATTGCAAGTTCCTACAGTATCGGCCTTGCACCGTAGTTGCCGAAGAATGGAGTCATGGACTGAGACTGATCGCCCAAAACGTGTTCTTAGGCTACCAAGACAATAATCGTTGCATTCAATATCATTCAGAGGTCAAGGTCAGGTCAGGTCAGGTCAGGTCACCAAAAACAAAATATAGAAAAGGGCATGTGCGACACATGTTTTATGGGTCATTTTAATCATAGAATTCAATAGGCACACTCAATAAGTGATATGGACCACCTCTGGATGAATTTCAGGTCAAGGTCAGGTCAAGGTCAGGTCAAGTGAGGTCAAATTTTGAAGTTGGTTGTTAAGGCCTAAAAAGGTGTCTATCTGATGCAGTTTTTCACGGCGAATCGAATGGTGCTATTTTTGTTTCCGTACGAGGTCTAGAACTTCCAAAAAAGTAATTTTTCAAAAAATTTGTGTGTCGTGACGTCATAAAATGTTGAATAACTCCCACATTTTTGAACCGATTCTTCTAAAAATTGGTATGTAGGTGCACATAGACCACTTCTCTGACATACATTCCGGTTTTTTCGATACACTCAAAATTTTGGATTTTATAATTATTTTCCCAAAAAAGTCAATTTTTTGGAAAAATTTTGATCAAAATCCAAAATTTTCAAAAAACCGAGATAGCCATTTGATAGACAAAGTAGAATTACGTATATCCTTTTTTGTTACGTCTTGATTCCTTTAAAAATGAAGATGTTAGCGGCGTTTGAACTTTTGCCGTTTTTGAGGCGAAAATGGCGAACATGACGTCACTAAAACGTCAATTTCTCAAAAATTTTCCGACAGATTTCGCTCAAATTTTCAGGGAAGGTGTCAAATTGATGTAAGAAAAGGTACTGAAAGTTTGGCGGCGCTGCGCGCCGCTGTTTTTGAGATATTGCGAAAATTCGCGAGGGGGGGGTAAAATTTACCCCCCAGCCCCGCGCGGGTTAACCCGCGCCAGGGTGGTGACCCTATCGTAACACGTTGAGTCGAGCGGTCGGCGTTTCACGCTCCTTCTAACTCGGCTGCTGGGCTACGAGGCGAAAAGCGGAACGACGTTTGAAAGAGGGACAAACGTGATCAGAGAAATCTGGTCAAGTTTTAGGCAAGCTCAATCATAAAATCACCATAGATAATAAAAGCCAAATTTCTCTGATTTTAGCGTTCTCCAACGACTTTTCTCAAAGTTCATAACATGAGCCTGTCCCGTAGCTCAGTTGGTAGAGGCAACGGACTCCCGAGAGCCCGGGTTCGAGTCGCTCCGGCGCTCGATATTTGAGACTCCTGACGGTGATGGTCTGCGGTTGGTGGGAGCAGCCGCAGCCAGTTGAAGTCAGTTGAGTGGGACAGGCCGTGTCCGGCTTTGAAGGGCACATTAAACTTTGGCATCTAAATTATCCCGTTACCCGGAATTGCGCGATCGGACGGTAGGGTTCGGGGTCTAACTACGCAACAAGCTCTGCTTAGCGTGGGCCCCCGGCTCTGTCAATCGGTCCATTCAAAAATTCGAGCTAAATCACTGCAAATAAAACATTGGATAACTCGTAACGGCAGACATCCATTGTTCCATGCCACAGAATAGGGGTTTGTGATAACCGTTGACAAATATTTGTGCATCATCGTCTTTCTGACTTTCGGTCGCCGGCCGGGGTAACTTTTTCAAACATTCTCCACCCATGCCTGGCACCTACCCACCACCCTCGTCCCGTCTCACCCCTTCATGATGCTGCCGACATAGATGCCGCCGTCGCCGCCCTTGTTGCTCTGTCCGACGATGCTGATGCCGAGGAAGTTGACCGTGTCCATGTTCAGCGTCACCGTGATGATGTTGAGCGTCATCGTCGAGTCGGTGATGGAGCTGAAGGAGGAGGTGCGCGACATGCCCGGCTGGCCGCGCTGCGGCCGCGGCTTCCTTCGCCGGTGCCGCCGGTGCACGCGAGACACCGAGGTGCTCCCTGGTGGGCGGAGGGGGAGGGGGGAGGTGTTAGAGCGTGACGAGCGTAAACACATCTGGGGATTCCAGGGCAGCCGGGAGGGGTTGGAGGGCCAAAAAAAGAGTCAACACATTTGGGGAACTCCAGAGAGCGATAATGATGATGATGATGATGAATTGGGGTTTTTGGGCGCCCGGACCACAGTAGTCATCGGCGCCCACCAGGAAGATTAGAGAATGTGGGGCTCAAGGGAAAAACAAACCCAAAACGCTACGGTGGACAGTGAATGGAGACGCTGTTAGACAAGAAAATTTTGGGTTCCAAACTAAGGAAGAACAGCGGAGAGGAAGAGGCGTAGCGGTAAGACACGACAGACAATGGCATACAGTGGGTTCGCGACTTATGAAATCCTAAAAGGGAAGAGGAGCCAGCAGGAATGATGATCCCCAAGTACTATCTACTATTATGCAGATTATCAAGACGCAGATACGCTGAAGCCCTACCTCACTTCACACAAAGAGAATGGCTGTATTTTTTTTTCGCTGGTAGAACAGTTGCGATAAATAAGGCTGTTGATTGGGCTGGATGAGGTTCCCTAGTTCCAACCTGCAGAACATCATTCATTGCTATAGAACCACTGTGCAGTGTGCCCTCCAGCCATTTTAAACAACAGTAGTGCCAGCGACACGCCCCAGCACCACAGCTGACCATCCGCACAAATCTGCGGAATGTTTGCCCAGACGGAGCTGCACGCGCCAGTCACTGCAGGGCGCTATCGGACAGGGCCGTCAACAATCTGAGGTCAGTGTAAACGGCCCATCGATTAACACTACAACAGCTGACGGTCAGACTGGAGACTGGGCTGAGCGGCCACAGAGAGCGCTGAGGTGATCCACTTCCGCAGAGCCCTGCCAAAAGGACCGAGTCTCGTGTCGTCTAGCCCTTCCCGGGACTCTAACCAATTCCACCTTCCAGGGCGGTCGAATGCGGAGATCCTATCGTGGCTTGTTTGGTCCCCGTCGGTGTTTCAAAGATTCTACTCTTCACGATATCGTCCCATCTCAGTCCTCACATCTCACTCAATGCATCCTAATGCACTGTGCTTCATCGTTACAGGCCACAGTCACTACGACGTCCGACCCTTTTTACTGTCCCACTCCGATGTCCAACGCCACAGTCCAACATCCCATCTGACTATCCCACCCCATAAGACGGTCCCATCCCAAAATACCCACCTCAGCGCCTCACCGTACCTGTGGTGGATGTGATGCGACTCGAGCCGTCGTCCTCCGAGTCGAAGAAGCTGGTTGACTCCAGGTCCGAGCTGAGCATGGAGCTGTTGTCGTACAGACGCGCCCGGTGCCGCGCGTGCCCGTTCAGCTTCTCACCGGCTGCGGGAGGCACGGACACATAACACGGTAAGGGGCGCACATCGATAGAGAATACATGGGAACGGGGTGCGTGATGGTCTACGCAGGGGATGAGTGAAAAGTGGATGTAGTTAAATGCAGGGTATGACTAGCTCAAGATAATCAAACATAACATTTTTAGTAAATTAACAGAAATTTCTGAAAGGACTACAAAGAAAATTCTTCAAATCAATAGACAACCAATCATTTGGAAGGGTAAGATGATAGCCAAGATGCTTTGATTATAAAATAAATTTGACAACAAAAAGGTCGCCATCACCAACCCAAGAAACACAATCTCCGGATATTGAGACCTGTAACGGTCAGAAGCATGCTTATCAAAACCAAAGCAGCCCAGGCCCAGACCAGGACAAGTCATATCTAGCAAAGCCAAGGCATGCATCAATTCCTCCGAGGTTCTGTTCTTCGGTGGCACCATCAGATCGCGCGTGCACCGGGGTTATCTCAGTTCAGTGGCCCCCAAACCTATCTACCGGCCGGGGGCAGTGGGAGACGGTCTGAGTCGTCACGGCCCGCCGGCTGAGAGTCTGCAGCCGATGGACCTCCGCAGCAGCCGGCGCTATCCGCTCCGTACGACCTCAGCACCGCTCAGCTCCGTTACCAGCCGTTACCATCCGTTACCAGCCGTATACCGTCCATTACCAGTCATAACTCCACTGTTACACGGCCGGTGAGCGGCAGAGGAGCGCACCAGCCGCCGCCGGCGATCGTGCAGAGTGAGGAGTGGTCAATGGTCATTATCCACCCGCGGACGTGACAAGGCCGCCGCGTACTCATTACCGGCACTTAAGCGTGGCTTGCGAGCGGCTGCTGCACTGAGCGCAGAGGCCGGCTAGCGAAGGTTCAGCGGACAGGCCCGTGTTGGTTAACAGGTATTTCAGACGGCTGCAAACACGCCGGTATGTAATAGAGCGGCACGTCCGCGGAGCTGAAATGACGCTACGGATTTGTCCATCCGGCTAGGACACCAGTGGGTCGCTCGTCGCCTATGACGATGATTTGTGATTTTTAGGCGCCTGGACTGCATAGGTCATCGGCACCCATTCATCGTCCATAGCTTCTGTTAGCTTCACAGAGTGAGATGTCAAATGAAACTACCCTCATAACCACACTTTTCGGTCATAGACCACGCTGACACCAAGTTGTGATTGGCCCGACAAACCGACAGAAGCCACCTTTCCACCTATAAAAGCCGATCCACTCTCACCCCACTCACTCCAACGGACGGACAGGCATGTTAGTTTCAGCGCTAGCTCAACTGCAAGCCAGTCATTCCAAGGCACCGAGCGTCTATCCCAGGGAGCAACCATCGCTCCTGGGCATTTTAGTCAGCTCAGCGCTCTCGGCGGGCGCGTTCCTGGCACCTGCCTCGGGCACACTGCACTACACCAGCGTTAGTACGAAGCCGCCGGCGAGCACGCATGCATGCGGCCCGGACCGTCGGCGCTCGAGAGGAGCGCTCACCTGCGTGATACCGACCGGCGGCCGGGGGCGGCCGTAGTGACGGGCCCAGCCGGTGTCCGTGCCCTGTAGGTCGGCACACACAGACAGGCACACATTAACGGGACCGTTAGAGGCATGGCGGCTGCTCTGACGAGCGCATACCAGCCTTGGCAGTGGCAGTGGCAGTGTGAGGGAGATGGAGTTTATGATAATGATGGGGTGTGGTGTGCGATTGTTGTGGAGACGGGCGAATTTGAGCAATGGGTTACTCCGTTCATAATTTGGAGATAAGCATGATCTACCTGTATTTGTGTGCACTAAGCCACCGTCATTACATGAGTAAATAGCACAGTAAAAAGCTGATAATTGAAAGGGGCGGCACAATTATTTGAATGCAGTTGCAGACTGCGGCTATTATGGCCAGCTGCGATCGCATAGCAATGCATGAATGGGCGGGTCCGTAGGCCAACAGTGGACATCCGGACATATTTAGTAGTCTCTGCTCCTTGCCGGCCGGCGTATAATCGCCTGATGACGGTGCGAACATGCATGAGTGAGGGAAGGGGTCTCTGGCAGCGGAGTGGGGGTGAATGTATCGCCTTAGTGGGTGACTGATTGAGCATACACAATACACATGCGTGAGTCATGGGACATGCACCAGTGATACGTGATAGTAGCTAAGAAGATCAAGGAATGCAAACAATAATAAACTCAACGTACCTGAGTGCACGATAGTGAGAAAATAACACCGAAAATTCTGAGAGCGGTAGAAGTCAAAACAAGAACAGCTACCATATGCCCTATCTGATCGTGACATTCGTGCACATCTACACACAAATACGCGATATCGGGAGCACGCTCCTTCAGACATGTGCTTGGATCCGGAAAAATGGATCTGAGATACGATCCCATGGATCCCGATCCGAGATCCATTCAGATCATAGATCCAACCCCTCAATTTTGTCGAGAGATCTACTGGGATCATAGATCTGACCCTTCAATTTTGTCGCTAGATCGACTCGGATCATAGATCTGGCTCCCCAATTTTGTCGTGAGATCCATTGGGATCATAGCTCATAGGTGCTCAAAATGTTAACAACTTTCTTTCATAAGAAGTTATGAATACCAAAGTATGGTTAGAAACAATCTTATACAAAGGCCATATTAGTAAAGGCATCCAGTTACATTATACAGAATACAAAATAAAGGAGGCTCATGACGGTCACAACTTGAGAGAATTTGAATTGAGTGACATGAAGATTGTTCACAGTTCACATACCAACAGAAAAGGTTGCATTAACAATTAACATAGAGGTAAGTCAAAGTAATGACTAATGAACCAGTATAACGCCTTTTGGGGCGACTAACGGAGCGAGCGAGAGGGTGGGCCTTGCACGTGCGAAATTGCGAGGGGGTACCTCCAACTGACTTGTGCACGGCACCCTACTAACTGGTCTCTAGCGATGTGCCAAATTTGGGCACAATCGGCCCAGCCGTTCTCGAGATCTGGAAGCGGCACCCTGCACGTGCGCACGTGCAAAATGGGTCCCAACTGACTTGTGCACGGCACCCTACTAACCGGTCCCTAACCGTGTACCAAATTTGAGCGCAATCGGTCCAGCCGTTCCCGAGATCTGGAAACGACCCCTGCACGTGCGCACGTGCAGCAGCACCCCAACTCTGGCACATGTATATGCAGTGCCTAGTGGGTGCCTACCTACATGCCAACTTTCAGCGAAATCGGCCCAGTAGTTACCGAGATATTGCAACAATTACAAAACTGACACCTCTACGTTTTGCACGTGGCACGTGCATAAGGGGTCACCCACATGCATCGGGAATAGTCCAATACTTGGTAGAAGGAATGAAGCTACCCTACAAAAATTACCGCGTGTAAATCGGTCAAGTGGTTGCTGAGATATTAGCCTCGCAAAAGCATGACCACGGCCGGCCGGCCGGCCGGCCGGCCGGCCGCTCATACTCAGAAATTTCCGTTAATCTAAGGAAAGACTACGCTCGCTTCGCTCGCTCCGTAACAATACATAACTAGGTACCTACCACATCACAATTCATGTTAGAATCTACATAATGATATTGAAAAGACAATCTTGCATTAGACAACCATGAGGCTTTCCAGTTTCCAGCTATCACAATTGATTGTAAACAATAAAAGATGATACTGACACATGTGGCTTGGTTAGGTAAAGGTAATTCAATCTATTGAAAGAAATATTTGATAAAATAAACTGAGATATAAACAAAAGTATAAAAATATTCAACAGCCTGCGCAAGCGATGGGAAGCGAAATATCAATTGTAATGGCCTTGGATATTTACCGTAAAATGATTATTCAGTATCTAAATAGAACTCGTGACGTCATTTCAAATAACAAATGAGCTAGGCGTTCTACCTTCGAGTATAATGAAAATAAATAAAAAATCAAACTGGAAATTCAAAAGTCCATGGAGTTTTTTTAAATTTCATTTTATCTGCCTCACATAATTTTACGATACGATTGTTTGTGAATATCATCTTTGTAGCGTTGAATTTAATGACGTAAGCGTAAGCTGAAATGGTTTTACATGATGGCCCTGAGCGGTGTGCGCCTTGCATCTTTATTTTATTCACTTTTCAAAAGAATAACAATATCTTACGTCATTAGTTTAAAGGGCCTATTACGGGGAATCTTTTGGAATTATTACGGTTTTGGTCAAATTAAGATTTTTCATTGGTCAAACGATAATGACGTAATAAAACCATATTACCAAAACGTGAGCTGTGAATTTCGTTTGTCTTTTTTTGGGAGGCTCTCTCATAACAAAATCAGCATGGCACCACACGTGGCACGATGCCAAAAGTAGGTAATCTGAAGAAGTTGATGCCATTTTTGAACTTGTAATTTTATTACGAAAGTATTAGAGGTTGGTTGCTATTCTTACTAAATCGAAATTGTGTTGCACATACTAATAGCTGGATAGCTCATACGAACATTCTGGATGGGATTTCATCAGGTGAGTTAAACCTGGCAGAAGTGGATTGCTGGATTATTTTTAACAAAACTGACCTATTTGGCTTCCAGGTTTGATATCCTAACATCTGTCCATAGGCGGCAGAACAGGGGGGGGGGGTGGCACCAGGGTACAGTGCCCCCCATAGATTTTGGCATTTTAACATATAGCCCTACTGGCGTTGCATGGAAAGAATGGGACCACAATGAAAATCTGCAGTGCCCTGCTGCCACTGCATCTGTCTGTACTGTTTGTTCATTGAATTTAAGTGGCTGTAGCTTGTTGATAAGATTGTCATCAGTGCTGTCATGAAAAAGTTACAATTGGTCACAAAAAGTAGCAAATGTTGTTTATTTAAATTCAAATTTAATGATCATACCTAATGATTACAAGTGGTCTTAACCAATAACCATGTCCACAAGTGATAATTCTCAATTCTATTGCACTGTAAGGTGTACAATTATGTAGGATAAGGGTTTCATTGGCTAAATGTTGTCGTGAGATCCATACAGATCATAGGTCCTCCACAAATTTTTGCCCGCTGGATCCACAGAGATCATGGATCCGACCCCTAAATTTTGTCGAGAGATCCATTCGGATCATAGATCCAACCCCTGAATTTTGTCGAGAGATCCACTTGGATCATAGATCCAACCTCTCTATTTTGTCGAGAGATCCACTGAGATCATAGATCCAGCTCTCGGATCCAAGCACATGTCTGCGCTCCTTCCTACACAGTACACAAGACCAAGTCCATTTCATCAAACTCAGCGCTAGGCGAACGAAACAAACATGACTCAGGATCATTATAGCTACGCAGAATACTGGGTCAGTGTCAGGACTCAGGAATCAAGGTCGCAACCAGGGGTCATCGTCATTCGTCAGGTTCATGAAGCAGGGCCAGAGATTCAGGAGCATGGGATGGCCTGGGGGTCAGGGTATCATAAGTCTTCGTCTGGGATCAACCGTCCGATTCTAAGATCAGTATTATTGTAAGGGCGCTGTCTTGTAGGAAGCTGACAGGACCAGAGAAGGGCCGGAGCTAAAGAACTGTTTGACGGGATGGATATCGGTGCCAGTGTCGACGTCATCGTCGACATCGTCGTCGCGCACCTCTGACGCCGCTGACGGTCGACTCTGTCTCTGTGGCGTCTCCCGGGGGCCTGGCCAGCTCTGACATGGCGCCCACCGGGTCACCGCACTGGGAGCCGTCGATGGTGCTGCCGTCTGCCGACACCAGCTGAAAACGCAGAGCCAACAACATGACAGTCAGCGAGCAAGACTGATGTGATAGAACGACAAGGCTGAATGACAACTACAAAACTGGCAGGATGTCGAACCGGCTCGGTTGCTGCGGGGCTAAAATGATCACAGTCCGCAGGGCACTTTGAAGACATTACGGCGTAAAAAAAAACTGTGGTGGGAAGCAGCTCCGAAACATCAGGTAAGCATAAATAGGTAGGTAAGACAAACTTCAGCAAGGTGTTCGATAATGTCAAGTTCCCTATTCCAACTGACGACACAACTTCCGCCGATCAGTCGCTGTGCACCGAATGTATGTACTGCTGGTCTGAGGAAAGGCACTGCCACAGTCCCATTCATCGAACTAACTGCCTGCACGGTAATGCAAGGTTGCCGCAATACAAAAACGACCGATTACGAACAATGAAAGACAACTCGAAGACATGAATGGGCGATTATGAACAATGATTTCTAATTCAGTCGAGTTTCCTTATCAGGAATGCCACACCCCACACAATTATAAGCTTTCAACACCGCATAATGTCTACACTCCACCACCATAGCAATAGCCCCACTCACTATTCAGCGCCCACCCAGCGGGAGTACCATAGGGAAGCAGCCGTTGGGCTCGTAGAATACCAGCGCCAAACACATTATTCAAAGCTAACCCTACAACCTAATCTCCACGCTGCTAGTTACCCAATAAGTCTAGACAGGCTGACTGATCGGCATCCATACTCCACTGGACAGACCCATTACCCATATCACGACCCAGGGACCCATTGAAATAACCACGCTCACACCCTTCCCAAACCCACACCCAAATCCTCCCGATGCATACCCACGATACGACGCGTCCGTTGATACATGGCAGGTGCGCTTCATCATCAATTATCTCCTCCTTAACGATCCTGCAACAAAGACAGAGAGCGGACACACGTCAGGAGAGAGTGGCGGGCGGACCTGGCAGAGGGCGGGGGCGATCCATCAGCCGTCTGGCGCCGAGGGCTGTCGCACCTCCTCCGCCGGCGGCGCCTCAGGGCAGCGCCGGCGGAACGGGTGGCGAGTCTGTGGGTTGCAGAGGCAGGGCTGAGCTGGTATGCTATCAGGGGAAGCTGGTATGTTATCCGGGGAGAGATACGAGGCGGTTATCGGCATCGAAAATGTTGAGATATCGTATGACCCGGTTATGTCGTGCATTATCCATTGTTTTACATCTACTAGGCGCACGTTTAATTACCATTCAATATAAACGAAAAAAATGTGATGGGCAATAACTCACTGATATTCAATTATTTATTCAATTATCAAGGGATAAAGGCGAACACATCGATATATCGAAAGATACGACATTGCACGATAAGGAGGAGAATAACTGCAGCAGAATACCGCAGGATAGTAGCATAACTGTTAGCCGGTAGTCATGGCTGACGTGGCCTGGTCAGCGCGACAGCGTACGGAGATTATCTGCCGTGAGATTATCCTGATCACTGCATGATAAGGAGAATGATAGCGATATGACTGGCCTGTGAGCGGGCGAGCTGATCCGACAACAAGTAACACGTGCACCGTGACTGGCTAGCACCATCCCAGCACGGCCCCAGCGAGCGTCCAGCCGTCCCCAGTCCCCCGCGGTGCTGACCGTGCATTCACAGTCTGTACACAAACAGCTCGTCTCTGCTGTCACAGGGGCAGCAGCAGTACCAGCAGGCCCATCAACAAATGGCCAGTCTGGCGGCGATCAATAACCCGTCCCAGTGAGACCGAGAGCGGCCTCAGGCGGTTCTCGGAACACGGTCGTCCGTTCCGAGCGCCCGCCGGTCGGTTGGTTGGTTGGTCGGTCAGAGGCGCTCGCTATCTCCCGTCCGGTGACTCATCACGCGCCTCCCATCCCGTCCCTTTGTCCCCGCGAGCCACAGCTGGAGGTGGATCAGTCGGGAGAACGATTGGGGTAGGTGGGGTGGGTGAGACAGCGGGGCGCTAGCGAGAGTTTCGATCACAGGTCAAGTGTGAATCGTAAAGGAAGCATGGACTCGAAGAAGTAGATACATCACAATAGCTGACATTACTATGCAATGTTTCCAACAGTGGAGCCATTAGACGAGTCGATACAGTGTAGCACAGTGGTTGGTCTGATACCATCCTATCGGAAAGATACGATGTTTGTCCAATGTCCAACAAGATACCCTGACATCAGATTCTGAGTTAGATCCAAAGATCACACGACCGACAGGCAGCCGACGGAAGGAGGCTATCAGCATGAGTCGCGAGACAAATTCACTCATCCGTAAAAAGGTCAACAAATAGGGAAATGCCATAGGTCATCATGATCTGCTCACATGACTGACGAAACAGAGTCACCTACCTTCTCAAATCTCAACCATATCAAATAAAGACGCGTCCTATACTTCATAGAACGCCGACCATATCCAGTCGCCTGGTATTCTTCTCTTCACCCGCCCACGCTCCCGACACAAGCCACACATCCCAAACGCCACAACATCGCCAATTCCCTACGGAGCATCCGTCTGACAGGAATGAAAACTTGACAGCCCCTCCCCGCTCGCAGATCAAAGTAGCCACGCCGCGTCTTCCGCTGTCCCCGCGACTGGCCTCCAGGCATCGGGCGAACGTCCGAGATGTCACCACTCGAGCGCGGGTCGCCGCGGGCCGGGGTCGGGGTGGGGGGGGGGCGTATCTGCAGAGTGGCTAAACACTGTTCAGTGCAGATCGGTCCGTCGAACGGGTGTGTCGAGAGGAGGGAGACGGAAGGATGGACCAAGATCGGGATGGACAGAAGTTGGTGATAAAGAGAGTTGAGGCTCGATGGGAGTCATATTCTGTCTCGTTCGTGCGTGAAGTATGTGGATAACTGGAAATGGAACAATGGGATTGGTAAAAGTGTCGCAGGAACCCCTATTAAACAGAAACAATGTTGACCATGAAGACGTATTGTTCACGCAATTTGTACGCGTACCTATGATGCGTGAAACACGAGAACAGTATCAGTCATGCCACACATCACGTGACAACAGGCCATCAGACTACGACACCAGCGCGGACATCACGTGACATAACGATCGAACCGCAGTATCCCACACAAAGTAGCGTGAAACTTGAAAGCGTGGCCGATGTGAGAACTTACAGGAACAATTTACAATACCACGGCCTCGGCATATGAGCGGAGTGCGCCGCTTTGTCAGCCGCTGCAAGATACAACCGTGCAACACTGGCAGTCATTGTTCGCGCCAGGCCTGACAGCCTTGCTAAACGGTCGCGTAGACACAAGTGTGGGAAAACTCCCCCATTTGGCCCATTTGAACATGAGTCACGTTTCATTCAGCGTCGGCTGCAATAATAATGTCGTGCTGCATGCCAGCTATCGCATTCCAGCGTCGGACATGGCCGGGGACAGTGCGTTATTAATTGCTGAGTCCCGTCGCCGGGTGGGGTGGCGGTCCGTCGACTAAGCGGCGTCGTGTTCGCCACGCCCGTGCGTCGCCACTACATCGCCCCAGTCGAGCTCGGGCCAACGTACGTACGGCCGGCATCGAGCCGACGACGGCTCGGCCGGTGTACCACACCGTGCCAAAAACAAACCCCGCCGCCGCAAACAACAGACACAATGGAACGGGGAAAACGCGCCGCCACACCACCAGCCGGCCGAGGGAAGAGCGGGCAAGGCGTCATCGTAGCCCCCGGGCGATGGAAAGTCTGTCCGCCGACCGCCGGCACAGTCGCATTTTCGTGAATACGCCGCACGGCTCCCACGGACTGACATCGGTCGTCGTGATTGGCCATCATGAGCTAGACACTGGATACTAGACATGAAATACGGGCGTGCTTCCCTCAGCAATGGCGGCGACACGACGGACCTGCTTTGCCAGGCCGGGACGGGGCGGAGCGGGACGGGGTGAGGTGGGGCGGAGCGGGCTGGGGCAGCGGCGCCGACCATCTGTAACAATCACAGCCAATCCGATGACGGACGATGTCGCCATCAGGCGGTCCGGCGGCGCCCCCCTCTCGTCCGTACCCCCGGGGGGCGCTGCAGCCAGCGGCCCACCGCCTAACACACGGCATCGCACGGCGCCCCGCGGCCATTAGCCAGACAGCCCTACGTCGCTGTGTCAGAGCCCCGGGAAGGAAGAGAGGGAGGGTGCACCGATAGCGATGTCAGCACCGGCAGAGGAACTGTCAGCGGTCCTACCGTCAGGATGAGGTGGTGATAACAAGCTGGAGTCGATGGGCGCTGGCACAGCAGCCGCTAGTAACTTGGTATGCATCATGGGCAGCGGGCACCTATCAAGGGTATAAATCCATATATCTATAAATACGAGCGTGACGCTATAATGCTTGCAATATTTTCCAAATCTCATGAAACAGGCCGCTGCACAGATATCGGCTCAATGACATTCTAGCAGCCACCATCACAATTTCAATGGAGGCGGTGGTCGACCATCCATATTGAGCGACCCAGTGGCGAAATCTGCCCCGGCGCGGCGGCCACCGCCCACACCCTCGCCCGGGGCGAGCGCCCACGGCATGGAAGCGGACGTATTTGGGGACCCGCGTGGGACCGCGCCCAGAAATAGTCGCCGTCGGAACCGGCGGGTGGGGAGAAAAGTATGACGAAAACCATGAGCTCGAGATTACATTGATGGAGCGAAAATAGATATAACGCGAGAGAAACAGGCTTTCAGCTATTTTAAACCAATTGAGTTCAATCATTTCTGAACCAGGCTCGAATGAACAATAAACCAGTACAATAAAATAGAATAAAGCAGAAAAATACCAACAAACCACTAAAAGTATCTTGCCCAGTAGAAGTTTCATCTTGCCAACTCAGCTGCGACTTGGGTTGGCGCCGGCACACCATGGCCAGATCGGTTCGGGTCGGAGAGAACGAACCTGTTGTGTACCGAAAGTATACCCGATGCGCTCTCAAATCACCGGATATAAATTCCCACAGACCAACTCACAGCGCCGTCTCTCTGGCTCAGCTCTATCATCTGATCGATCTAATCAAATACGTTAGCAGCACTCAAAGCGGCCAATGCTCAACCCAGAACCACCCAACGACCCAATGAGAGACGAGGTTCCACTCAACCGGAGACAATCCAATGAACATGATCGGGTGATCAGAGTAACATTGACGGGCTCCGTTCCGATGACGCAATACAATGGCTTCCCGCTGAGGTCGGGACGGGCCCTGTCGGCGAGATATGAGGCCGTAGGAAATCATCAGGCCGATCGCAGTGACGAATTGATAGTAACGCTAATGAGCATGGGCTGTTTGGGCCGACCACAAAGCGGAGTTGACTGACGACTGTGAACACGGTGAAGTCATGCGGAAAGGAAAACCAGACGACCAAACTTCATACATGCTGCTTCTTCCATTCCAGCACTGCATGGTTGAATAGAGGAGCCTTCACGCTTACTGATGAGATTCAAGCAATCAGCGTTAATTGGTTAACCTGGTACTTTCAGTGATCATAAAAGAAACATTTCAAACACAACACAAACATACCCATCACATACTTTACATAACTAGCTTTCGTGCCAGTAATGTCCTCGCAGGTGGCAATTAATGAGGATAACAACGACATAACAAGCACCGTACCGACAGCGGCCCTGTATCATCGTTATGCAGATGTTTCCCGAGTTTCCCGGCCCCATAAGTCATCGTCTGCCATAACCAACTACCGTCTCCGCGATGGATAGGCCCCGACCAGCGTGTTCTCACAGCTTGACGCGTCGATTTCACTAGACGCCGGCTGCCGTGGAAGTCCATAATGTAAATATATAATCGACTTCAGAAGTCAATGCGGGGCCACGACACAGCGAACGAGAAGGCGAATTGATACTGGGAATGGCTATGGATACTGCTCGACGCCGCCTCAATACGAACACTACAGCAAGCTACAACTTCAACACTACTAAACAAACAATCCATGATATACTTGAGAAAACTCCCAGGGCTTCTCAGTATCCCACCAAAAACGTGCGATTTGCTCAACCGCCACAACACCACAACACTGTCGCCCATGTTCGGTGGAGCGGTCGTTGTGTGTTTCGTGGGGGAGAACGTGTCACCACACCAGTCTGACCGAGCTGACTCACACAGGGTCCCGTTGTGCGATAGCCATCAGCAGAACGGGCCCACGTGCACTCGACCACGCTCACAGCGGGAAAAGTTCCCGGCCGCACCCTGGGTCGTCGACGGGCGGGTGCGAGAGCGGAGATGGGTGCCAAAGGGTGTGCGTGCGCCGCAGATCAGCGGGCGGTACGCAAAGATTACAGCGTGAGAGCCAGGCCGCGCATAGCGTAACCCTGTGGTTATAAGACGGCGCAGTTAGCTGAGACGGCCCGAAATGACTCGGTGCATTGTCGGCGCTCCTCTCATTCAACCCAGCCCGGTGTTCTAAAACTCAAAACAAGGTTATCAGCCTTGTCCCCGCATCTCAATACGAGCGGCACAAAGACGCCGCCGATCACAGACGTCATCGCCTCGGCAAACAAACGAGCCCCTCCCAGTGAGTTTCTGTCTGCACGCGGCGCATATCGACTCACATCACATTCGTGCATGGGTGAATGGGCCCGCTAAAGAACCATGGTCAGACATGTGACTCTCCAGCGACCATCAGTGCCAATGATAGCAATATATGACAAACAGATCAACGGCCAGCACCGAATAAGGCATCAGTAACCAATTCAGACCCAGGCATAGTCTCAGTGCAGTTGGCTCAATCAGGTTCCACGAACCGAGTCAGTCAACTCACATGCAGATTGCTTACATATGCCATTCGCAGGGCGCGCTCCATTGCAATCGAGAGTAATCAATGCCTGCGGCCAGCCTCATCACCACGGTTGGAACAACAAACTCGAGCGCTGGCGCCCAGCCAAGTAAGCTCGGGTGGGAGTCATCGGTCATGAGACTGGGGTGTCACTCCCAACTTTGTTGGTTGGTAAGAGTTCCCTCAGCGTCGGGCAGTGCATGAGGGTAGCAGTTCTGTTCTGGTACGAGCGGTTCTCGACGGCTCAGGTAGCTATCATGTTGTCTCGCCGCAAGTTTGATCAGTGTCCAATGTCCACAGATGTTAGATATTACTCAAAGAAGGAGAGCCTTGCAGAGAACGGGCAGCACAGAAGGACGCGCTGCAGGGTGACCAGTGAACTCCTGGTCACATTGACCTGGACACTGTGACCATCTACATGTCACACACCAGAAATCGCCCAGCTGGACAGCTTGTGATGTTAAAACCCAGACAATCATCTGATGGACAGTGGCCTATCTAATGGAGGTGGGCTGATCTGCTAACCAGATATCCCAGCCACTACCAAATTCAGCACTCACTCAATACAGAAGTGAATACTGAAGTGCCACTCCCCACTTCACTGAGATTGGGCAGGGGTGGCACTTCCCACTCTGTCAACACAGAAATGGAGCATTACCTACTCTACTACATTGGACATTGGAACAGAGCTGTAATGTGTTCCCCTAATCCAATGTGAACTGAAGTAAATGGGAAAAAGTGAAGAACTGAAATGCTGGATGATGGGGATTGGGGTGGGTTGGATTCTCACCCCTACTTAGTGTTTCTGATGCTCACAGAGCTCTTTTGAGCATGATGCTAATTTCTGGAAATGCCTCAAGGTTATTGTGATTGGCATAAAATGAAGCATGGTACAGATAGCAGTGCAGCAGGCAGGAAAGCTTGGATGATTCTCAGGCTTATGATGATATTCTGATTGAGAAGCTGGTTAGGAATTTTAAATAGAACAAATGTGTGTGCAAATACTTTTACAAGTTCTCAGTAGAAGCTCCTGCAACTATGATATCTGACCAGAAATATTGTGTTCAAACTAGACCCTAGACAAGTGCCAATGACTCGCAGGCTCAGGGTAAAAGAATCTTTCCTAGACATGCCAAAAGCAGGTTGGTGGTTAGGTAGTTATCTATACACCTATACAGGATAGGATGGATAATGAGGGCTAAACATAGTGTGAATAAGCACTGCCCCAGGGCCCAGTGCTCTGAGGTCTGGAACATTTCTCTCAATCTTCTTGAATTTATTATGAAAAAAGTCTTATCTCAATCCTCTTGTTCCTCTGCATAACAAATGCCTATTTCTGAAATGAGTTTAAACAAATCAAAAATTAAATCTTAATGTGTATGGAAATGCTAAGCAGTGACAGTGTAAAGATATGGAATGACTTTATAAAATTGAGGGGAAACCTATTTAAACTCATGTCAGTAGGCGGAACTATGGTCATGAGTACCCAAATATAGGAACGTTCCCATTTTTGGGAACGGAGTTCCCAAATATGGGAACGGGCGTTCCCATTTATGAGAACGGAAGGCAATTTTTCGGCCGTTCGCCCACTAAAACTCAAAAGTGCATCACGTCTCAAAAAAGTGCACGCTGATTGAAGTATCTACTAAATCTCCATAAAGTTATCTTTAATCTGACCATGGAACAAGGAAATTGACCGTGGAATGATATTTTTAATGATTTTTTAAAAATGACAAAATGTTGAAAATATGGGTTATACGACATTTAACATGCAATTTTAAGGAAAATGAAGCATTTTTTAGTTTGAGGTTAAGTATAATAATTTTCGCCTGGTTATGAACTTTCATACTATCGACACCAGATGCTGACAAATGCAAGCGAAGACGCGGACGGTCCGGAGGTAATATTGTTGACTTTTGGTGTCGGGGCGGACGACCGCGTGGAACGTGAGTGAATTTACCGAACTACTGTTGTAAACTCAGTTTAAGCGGTTGAAAATTATCCAGCTGTATTTTATCAACCCTGAAAGACATATTTTATTTGGATGCTAGCTGTTAAGCATTGCTTTTAAGGAGCGTCATGAGCGTGGTTTTTGCCTTCGGTATTTCTAAGCACGATCGTTTTGGGGGAATTTCTTTTATGCAGGTCGCCCTGTGTGGCTTATTTATAATTTTTATGCTGATTTTGATCATTTCTCGTGCCCATCCTACCAGGCTTTTTGCCACTTACACTCATTAACCCTCGCCCGCACATGCCATTTTCCCATCCTAGAACGCACATGGGGGGGGGTGGTTGCCACCCCCCCCGCGCCATTTCGTTCCTGTTGGAGATAGAGCTTAGCAGTAAAGACCAAAAAGATTCTTTGGGAAGAGACGAATCCAATGATACCCAGTTTTACCTTCTCAGGTCAGTCATTGACCTTCCAGGTCAGGTCAAACTAAAAAATGTTACTGTTTTGGGTCACCGTTGGATATCAAGTGCGCTGCTTATCAAATACCGATGACGATGCTGTTTTCTGGTGCCAAGCCAGCTAGAACCTCTTTGTCACACTATCCGACCAGAATTTTGCTGCTGAGGTCATTTCAGGTCAAGTTAGGTCAAGGTCAATTATATGTGTATGTATGTCTGTGTGTGTCTGTGTGTATACTGATGTGTGCACCGATTGTTTTTGGGTCCATATCACATGAAATCATGATCTGAGAAGCTTTTACCAAAAATGCAGTCAAAAAACTTCACAAAAAGTAAATTCAGCTTGCCTAAAACGCAATTATCTTAGATGACCTAGGTTGACCTTGACCCTGACCTTGACCCCTGTACATCGTCGAACAGCATGTTCCATGATAGGTGGGAGGTAAGACTGGCAAAAAAGGCCGAAATCAGGGTGTCAAAAGCTCACAAGGCCCATGGCAAACGCAAGATATTGAGAATTGGCCATTTGGGTCATGACATGACCTGAAAAACAAGGTCATATCTCCGAAACCAAAAATCACAGAACCTTGAAATTTTCAGTGGACATCAAGAAAGGATAGACGAGCAGCTATACGAAAAATCAGCCTTCTAGCTCTAAAAATGTTAAGTGCAGAGCAGAAAGACTGCCTGGGGGGGTGGCAACCACCCCCCCCCCCCCCATGTGCGGGCGAGGGTTAAGAAAGGAAAAAAGTAGATTTATATTGGGACTAGGTGTTTTGAGAGTGAAACATTTCAGCGTTCCCATTTTTGGATACTTACTTGTGCTCATCAACTATCAGTGTTAAACAGACAGGTGTTTTACATGCCTCCACCCTCGGCGCGGACAGTGTATATAGGTATGGAAGACCTTGTTGAACATCGCTGAGCGTTGTGAATTACGTAATCCTGCAGAGGGGGGGCGTGCCCGTTGCGAGATCGACGGGAATAAAAGCGCAGAAGACCGGGCGAAACATGCGACGGTCTTGCCGGAAAGGTCATCTGATGATTGTTGCGTTAACAATAATTTGCGGCGTTGGACGTGATGCTGAAAAAAAAAGAGCCCCTGAAAGCCGTCGGTGAAATCGTTCCCAATTTTGGGTACGCCGTTCCCATAATAAGGAACGCTTGCAGCGCCAGTGTACGAGAGCGTTCCCAAATTTGGGCTCGCGGCCCGGATGATGGACTGCTTTAGAAATAGGGGAACGATTTGAAACTACGATGGGCCTTACAATATCAAACTCTTTCCCAACAATATTGAGATAAATATCAGGCGGTTCACGATCGTTTTATATTTTTTGGACGTCATTTAACGGTTCTTTTTCTTGTTTTAAATAATGCCTACATGGCGTTCCCATATTTGGGTTTATCGTTCCCAAAGATGGGAACGAAAATGCGTTCCCGAAAATGGGTACGCTTGACCATAGTTCCGCCTACTGATGTTTATCAGAGGCGAGAAAAACTGAAGACATGCCGATTAAAAATATATAATTTAGATACACATTTAGGATGGAATGTATGTTTTACTCAAATGCACTTACAGCCAATTTATTACTAAAACGTGCAGGGCCTTCTGTCCCAAAGGCGAAATATGTTGACTCAACTGACAACAGAGATGAAGAGATCAACCACAGAAAGGAAGGATTCTATAATCCTAACATACTTTGTTAGCATTGCATCAAATCATCATCCATTATTTGGTTGTAGTATCAAAACTAAGCAACTTTTTTCCACAACCTCATGAAGATAACAGAATTCACACACCTTCACTACCAACATTGAAGACGGAACACATTCATACACAAAAAAATTACCTCAGGCTGTACTTACCCAAAGTCATCATCCATAGACTTGAAAAAGAACTTAAAATTCGGCCTATTTAATACATTTTTAAAGTCACCTAGGGTCACTGCATCTGGTGGCTTATTGATCTTCACCAGATAAGGCGTTTCCTCATCGTCTATGTGGTAGATGATTTTAGTTTCTTTGGAGCTCTCCATCACTGGCCTTCACCAAAATATCACGAATCACCACTCATCACCCTCCTCGCCCCAAATCGCCGAGACGTAAACAACATAGCACACTGCCCATTAAAAATGGCGTCTTGCATCCGCGAAATACGTCAGGTCACGTGACCATCTCCTTCAAGGAAGTGCGATAGATGGCGTTGTCTGTCAGCTCATCCCGTTTAGAGCGGCCAATTTATCACCAAAAGAAACCAACGACTCGAAAAACCGCCACTCTATCTGGATTCAAATTGAAATGGGTAGCCAGGTAACCCCGTGGGTAACCCAACCAGAGTCCAGATACGCAGGCCATAGAACCCACTATCCTGGACCCTGTTTCACCGGTAATAGCAGCACGCTGCTATTACACGTGTCAAATTGGGTTTCCATGCAGAGACGTCAGCAAGCCTATTCCTCCAACACTACCAGAAGTGTGACGTCAGCTCGCGAAATGGAATAGGCAATAGCAGCGTGCTGCCATCACCGGTGAAACAGGGCCCTGGAATATGAAAATAAAAATGTTTATCAGTGATGCGCAGAAGAGTAAATGCGTCTATTACCGCCGGCATTGTTGCGAAGTTTTCTGGTATTCCGTGTTTTATCGCCTTCGGGCAAAGCATATGCTTTTTCGTTGGCTTTCGTCTATAGCAAGTGAAAGCCTGAAATAGATTTGGCGCTACGATTCCCGAGTCCTGACTAGCGTCATGTGCTGACTGCCGATTAGTGTTATATGGCAGGTTCACTGTTCAGTTCGCGTTCGATCCACCAGGGGCGGATCCAGGAAAACTCCAAGGGGAGGGTCATGAATCGATGTGGTGCCCCTACCTATACCCAAAATTAAAAACTCAACGGATTTCGTCCACTTCATTTTGGTGGTGCCCCCATTTTCAGTTTTTTTCTTTTTATTTTTTATTTTTAGTCAGTATCTTAACTCTTAGCCACAACATTTACCAATTGTAAGCAAGTATATATGAATGTGCTGTGTATATATGTTGTGGACGCTGAGTAGTGAGTACTTACCAGGAACGTTGTCAGGTAAGCAAATCGTTGTCAGTCCGACGAACTTGACCCTGGCGTCTAAAGGGTCTGTCCTTGACACTTCAGGTTTGTCAGGGGCACCAAAGTCCTTTCAGGGACACCACAAACCTGTCAGGGGCACCTACGGCCTTGTAGGGGCGCCACAGGCCCGCCAGGGGCACCACAGGCCTGCCAGGAAGCAGGGGCACCACAGGTCTAGCAAGTATACACGACAGGCCTGTCAGGGGCACAACGGGCCTGTTGGGCCCATGAGCACCCCTAGGGGCAGGGGCACCACAGTCCTTCCAGGGGCACCGCAGGCCTGTGAGGGGCACCAGCGGCCTAGCAGGGGCACCAGTCAACACAGGCCTGCCAGGGGCACCACAGACCTGCCAGGGGCACCAGAGGCCTGCCAGGAGCACCACCGACCTCGCAGGGGTAACTTGGGCCTGTCAGGGCCCAGGGGCACCACGGGCCTGTCGAGAGGCACTTCAGGCTTTTCAGGGGCACCATAGTCCTCTCCGGGCGCAGGGGTAGCAGGGGCACCAGAGGCCTGCCAGGGGCACTACAGGCCTAGCAAGGGCACCACTGGTCTATCAGGGGCACCACGAGCCTGTCATAGCCAGGCATCTCAGGCTTGTCAAGGCCCAGGGGCACCACAGGTCTGTGAGGGGCACCAGCGACCTAGCACCAGTCAACACAGGTCTGCCAGGGGCGCCACAGACCTGCCAGGGGCACCACAGACCTGCCAGGGGCACCACAGACCTGCCAGGGGCACCAGAGGTCTGCCAGGGGCACCACCGGCCTCGCAGGGGCACCTTGGGCCTGTCAGGGGCACCACGGGCCTGCCGAGGGGCACTTCAGACTTTTCAGGGGCACCAGTCCTTTCCGGGCGCAGGGGTACCAGCGGCCTAGCAAGGGCACCAGAGGCCTGCCAGGGGCACCAGCGGCCTAGCAAGGGCACCAGAGGCCTGCCAGGGGCACCACAGGCCTAACAAGGGCACCACGGGCCTGTCAGGGGTACCTCAGGCTTGTCAGGGCCCAGGGACACCACAGTCCTTCCAAGGGCACCGCAAGCCTGTCAGGGGCACCAGAGGCCTGCCAGGGGCACCACAGGCCTAGCAAGGGCACCACTGGCCTGTCAGGGGCACCTCAGGCTTGTCAGGGCCCAGGGGCACCACAGTCCTTCCAGGGGCATTACAAGCCTGTCAGGGGCACCAGAGGCCTAGCAAGGGCACCACAGGCCTGTCATGGACACCACAGGCCTGCCAGGGGCACCAGAGGCCTAGCAAGGGCACCACAGGCCTGTCAGGGGCACCACAGGCCTGTCAGGGGCACCACGTGCCTGCCGGGGACACTTCAGGCTTGTCAGGGGCGTTACAGTCCTGTCAGGGCCCAGGGGCACCAGGCCCGTGGTGTCCCTGCTAGGCCTGTGGTGCCCCTGGCGGTCCTGTGGTGCCCCTGTCAGGACTGTGATACCCTTGATAGGCCGGTGGTGCCCCTGGCAGGTCTTTGGGCCCCCGGGCCTCAAGGGGGGGGCCATGACCCATGTGACCCCCCCCCCTTGGATCCGCCCCTGCGATCCACACACACAGTTTACTGAGAGTCTGATGCCAGATACCACTTACTAGGGAATCAGTCAGGTTGCAGAAGAGGGACAGGTGACACCAATATATTTCACAGATAAACATAGGACATACAGGCATCATGAAATGAAGAAACGTGAGCAATCAAAACTGGTCGACAAAGCTCATCAAACATTGTCGAAGTGACTGAAAGTTGAAACAACGATTAGATGTGACTAGAACACGTTGCAAGACCCAAAATCAAAACACATTTTCACAACTGTGTTGGAAACAGGGCAAAATAGCCATTAGCACCACATCAATTTGAGACTGAATGTAGTTGGCATTTACCCTATACTAACAACGAAAACACATATTTGAAGTTTGATATATGTTCGAAGCTCAACTGAATATAAAAGCAAAGTCCATAGTTCTCCTGTGCTCTGTTGCCACATGATGTTACACTAAATAAACAAAGCCTAAATGGCTCAAACAAAATAGCAGGACATCAAGTGATCATTGGTGCACCGTTTCAAACATGAATCATCCATCACTAACGGCGAATTCTGCGCAAAATACCGACACGTCAAAGTGGACGGACTGCTGGACGGATACGTTGACCGATAAACTCTGTCTTCAGGGCATGGTGACACTACAGGAACTTGCGAAGATGTGCACAGAAACTTAAATCCAAACACATTTGACCTTTGTCGATGTCGACAGCTAGTAAAATACAGCATGAACAAATGCAATGAAATTAATTCATTCACATTATCACAACGAAGGCAAACATAATAAGAGTATTACAATGAAAAATAAATATGACTTTCTGGTGAGATCTGATCATCTGAGACAAAACAACATAGATATCAATATCACGCATTCTTCCATCGTCCCTCACGACCGGACTCCACCCTAGTACCAGACTCCTTCAATAGATGTCGTCTCGATCGCTACCGCCGAACCTCTCCGCCAGGTGGCAGTCTAGGCGGAGACGGCCACTTCGGCTACGGGCATGTTGATGACTGCCGAGAGGATGGGTCGCGACTGAGTGCCGCGCGTGATGAAGACGCGCACCTGGTCGGAGATGCCCAGGTCGGAGACGAACTCCACCAGCGTGTCGTACACGTACGTCACGCCCGGGATCAGAATCGGTGCCTGCGGGTAGACGGCAGAGTACGACACGGCGATCAGCATTTTATTTATTTTGGGGGATATATCATTTCAGTCTGCTTGCCTTAGAGCATTTCAGCTCCGTTCCATCGTTTCTATCCTCAGGATGCTGAAATCCTTCTCCTCCACGCCACAACCCCCTCCGGGCTGGACAGGCATCTTTATTCCATGCGGGCTGCTCCCTTGGAGCGGCACCGCTGCTCCCGAGGGAGCGCACCCCGTAGCCGGGTGCAGGTAGTGCTTGGGGGGCTGGTCAGCCTGTCCAATCGGACGGTCTCAGCCCCGGTGACTCTCTAGGGTGTCTGCCCAGACCAATGTCTCCCCCTAAGTCCTATCATCCTTCCGGCTCTGCAATGGTCTTGTCAGACCGAAAGGGCCTAACCGAACAACAACAAAAGAGCATTTCAAAAATACATGACATGTGGGAAGAAAAATAAAGAGAAAGACGTTAAGCTACATAGTTCGACCATCTGCTGGTACGTTCCAGTAACTGAACTTGTCCGGTGGAAAATGGGACATAGTAATACGGACAGGATAACAATGACCGGCACCCAGCTTCGCAAACGGTCGACATTGGTCATTGCGTGGCTGTGTTGTGCTCTTTAGGAGGTGCCGTCATCACCGGTTGTCTGGTTGGGTGACTGTCAGCCTGGACAAGGAAGCGTGATCGAAGATGTGAGAAGCTTGGTCTTGAGGATCGAACCAGCTCGCCTAACACACGGACACGGTAAGGTAGGGTTCAGGGCACTTAAAGGGACTATCCCACCTTTAACATGGGATTTGAGTTGAGATAGCCAAGTTTGCGGCGAGGTTCAGAAACCACTATCTATCTAGGTTGCAACCCCCGCGGCCTCTTGGTGTTGAAGAAATTCGTTCCCTTCATTTGAAAATGGGCCTTGTACAAGGCCCTATCTTCAACATGGAGCGACCGTTAGTGTGACGTCACCTCGTTTAGTCATTCTGATTTAAATGGGTTTGTTCGTTGAAAAATCGCTTAAAACTTGGTCTGAACTTCGTTGTGGTGCCATCAGAGTAAAAAGAATCAGTTTTATGACAGTAATGTGGCCTGGGGAAGGAGGTAATTTTGGGCTGTGACGTCACATATTTGAAAGTTTGTGTTTGGAATATGGGAAGCCTAAGATGTTTAATGAAAAATAAATGCCAGAACCGTGTTCCTGGTCATCCAATCTATAAAGTCGGGCACAATTTAACTGGTTTTAACAACATTTTAGAAGGTGGGATAGTCCCTTTAAGGTAGGGTTTAGACTTCCGCCGATTCCCACTGATTTACAGACAAATCCAGACAGGTCTCTGTGACCCGCAAACCACCTACACTCAAACTCACGTGCATGAATCGCCGCTGCACCTGGTAGAGCTTTTCGTCGGCGTGCACGCGGATGCCCAGGTCCTGGACAATCTTCAGAGCAGAGGTGTTCTGCAGCTCCACGCGGATCTTGAACATCGGGCCCAGCCCCAGCACCTGCAGACAGACGAAAAGGCCTCAGATTATTGACCGACTGCATTCATCGCCTACCTTTATTAGAACTTTGGGAGAAGCTTCAAGTGGATAGATGACACATGGAAAGCCCCTCCCCCCCCACCCCCACAAACACACACACACAGATGACTGAAGGCTCATGCATTGAATTTTTATTTCTGCTCTCGCACCTACTTTCGTGTCAGGATGGCCGAGCGGTCTAAGGCGCTGCGTTCAGGTCGCAGTCTGGTTCTCCAGGCGTGGGTTCGAATCCCACTTCTGACAAACTGTTTGCCAGGCGATCCTTCGCACATCTCGCAAGCCCATCCACAACTAGAGGGTTTTGCTGCCAGACACCTGCACTCCGCAGCCATGATCACACAAATAAATCCCTACGCCTTCCTCAAACGTCAGACCAAGGCGGCCCTGGACAGGCGACACCATCCCGTACCCAACCCGCAACCAATAACATGACCAGCCAGCTGACTCCCCCGTTCGCAGACGAACCTGTGCAGCCAATCGGACGGGCTGCTCCTCAGTGGTGACGGGCGTCAGGCTCATCTGCAGCGACTTGACGTACTGGCGAGCGGCCTCCAATCGCAACAGGTACAGGTTGTACTGAAAGATGCGGTGCATCGCTGCCGGGACGGAGACACAGGCGTGGGCGGTGAGAGGGAGGCGGTATTTTGTATCACAGAGGAGATTTTGGAATTATTCAGACACGTCAGCTGGTAACACTACCCATGGAGTTTATCGATCCTGTTTTGAGTTAGAATAGTGTCATGCGGCATCAAAAGGAAGAACACGTTCGAGACGCACTTAAACAATCTGAAACAAATCCAGCTTTACATGAATACTTTCTGTGATTCACGACGGAGGTACCGCCCAGGCTGGTCGCCGCTACTCACATTGCGAATTCTCCCGCTCTCTCATTGTTTGGTCGACAAACAGTTTTGTCTTTTTGGGAATGTTGAGTTTGAGTTCCTTGCCAGCTGTCAGGGCACTGGCCGTCTCCATGGGCTCAAACTTGGCCCGGCGTCGGAGTATTTTCACCTGTAGGCCACCGGCTGAGCGAGAACAGAGAACCAGGGTTAAGTTACGGCCTGTGGCCCGTGAGTGAGTGAGTGAGACCGGAACAGCTGAGTATATTTAATTTTAAATATTATCCTTGCCGAGAACCATTTATGAATGAGCATAACACCAGTCAGCCGAAATGAATGAATGAATGAAAAATCACCACACCTGCCAATCGTTCTACGAGTTGCCATCGTGCTGCCCATTGACCATAATTGACAAGTTAATGTAACATAGCACTTCAAGTACCACCTCTCACCCTCATGACACTCTCTCCCCTTACCCATCTGCCATTTTGTCCTTTCACTCCCATCACCCTCTCCGTCACCTACCTTGATCCACGATGAGTAGTACATTCTCCTCGCGGCCGAACCGTCCAAATCTCAGCGCGTTGGCGGCGTGTTCCAGCTGAAACGAGTCCACCATCTGACGGTCCTGGTAGGTTCGTACCTCGCCATTTGACAGCGAGACGAGGAGCAGCTTCTGCGCGTGGCTGGCCAGCTCCATGGTGGTCATACAGAGCAGACTGGCGCCCAGACGCAGGCGCCACAGCAGCTTGCCCTGTGGAAAGTAGACGGTGGCAACAAGGTCAGGTCAAATCTCCGGGAGCTCTCGATATACATATTATTCCAAGCAAATGTTGACGGCATATAACCGACGAAGACATAGGGAGATAATATTCAGAAGGCAAAGCTATCGAGACTATTGTCGATCCCAAGGGCAAACATTGAATGATTTGGCAACTGGTCATAAGTTTATCTGCTTTGGTTGAAAGGGCACATACATAACTTTCTGGTAATCCACCTCTTCTCTTAAAAAAAAAAACTACTGATATTGAATAGGTGGATAAATGAACAAAGGAATCAATGACTGAGCAGAAGCAATCAATAAAAGGTTTGAATGAATGAATAAATGAATGAATGCTCGAATGAATGAATGAATGAATGAATGAATGAATGAATGAATGAATGAATGAATGAATGAATGAATGAATGGTGAATGAATGAATGAATGAATGAATGAATGAATGACTGCCCGATTGAATGAATGAATGAATCAGGCAATGAATGAATTATCATGGGAGAATTCATAATTCACAATTCACATCTCCAATACGACCAATGCCATTAACACAGCCACTCCCGACACATCTCCTCTTCCCTTTCCTCCCCCACACTGTCCCCGCCTTCCGAGTCCCGACTGACGTGGTTGGAGAAGCAGTAGACGTTGTCGTCCATACAGCCGACCAGGAAGGACTTTTCGCGCCGCTCCAGACCCACCGGCTGAGAGGAGAGCTCAGCAGTCAGTCGGCCCTCCTCCATGCCGCGCTTGGCAGTGTAGATCTTCCCTGGGTACACACAGAGCAGGGGAGTGGGTGGCGAGAAGTTCTAGAAACAGGGAATCAATACGAGGACATCTCAGGAAGTTCCTTTCGTCAAAACTGAAAAGCGCCTAGCTAAACTAAGCCATTACTTTCAAAATGTAAAACAGCATCGTTACTACAAAATCGGAACGTTCATGGTCGGGAAATGATGGATTGGGTTTTGGGCACCCAAAAGCGACTGTGGAAGTAGCCGGCGTCCGAGCTCGTCTTATAAAACACACATCAGTCGATGAAAGTCGATGAAAATGTAACCGGCACTTGTACAGCTTGGCTATGTAGTCGCCTTATGAAAAGCGCCGCAGACCAGTGCTTACCGTTTCTACAGGCGATCAGCATGCGGTACTCCACGTCAAACATGCCCGTCACCGTCAGGATACTGGGCACGCTGGGCAGGTGCAGCTGAAATAGGGGCATACATCCATTAGTCAAGATCGCAAAAATAATAGGCAGCTGTCACTGTCAGGATATTGGGCACGGGTGGCTCGGCGGGTGCAGCTGAAACAGTTGACAGTGATCATCCACCCTTTGTTCAGTCAACTGATAAAGGGAAAAGAACAGACTATGTAGAAAGGGAACTCATCCAGGAAAAGCACTTTCCCAAGATTATTATTTTCCCAAAATCAGATGAATACAAAATGTGGCATAACTTATAAATAAGACTAAGTGTGTTATGGTAGAAATAAGATCCACCTTAGTACACAACGCACGATCCACGTGTATGAGATCTGAAGAGCAAGACAATTTGTCAGAAGTGGGATTCGAACCCACGCCTGGAGAACCAGACTGCGACCTGAACGCAGCGCCTTAGACCGCTCGGCCATCCTGACTACATTCATGGTCCCGTCCCCGATTTTTCGGGGCGGGCGGTCCTCAGTAGCACGACTGCCGTCGACTCACGTTCATCAGCAGGGTGAAGGCTTCCGGGTCGAGGACGTACACCTGGCAGCTCTCCGTGCCCAGCACCAGACAGCTGACGGCATCCTCTTCCGCCATGTTCTTCTTCATGGTCGTGATGCAGGTGATCACCGTCTGCAGCAAAAACAGGAGGCGATTGTGACGACAACAACGACAATAAAGTCGCCGGTGTTCAGCTAAAGGGTAGTGTCTACTTTATGTTACTGTTGAGCATTTATGTAAAATGTTGCCTTTATTTCGATTGCATATCCCGTCCGTCGTTTTCATCCTCAGGATGCTCAAATCATTCTTCTCCACGCCGCAACCCTCGCTCCGGGCTGGACAGTGGACAGGCAACTTTATCTCATGCGGGCTGCTCCCTTGGAGAGGCTCCGCTGCTCACAAGAAAGCACACCCGTAGCCGGGTGCAGTGAGTACTTGGGGAGGCTGGTCGGCCTGTCCTAACGGATGGGCTCAGCCCCGTGACTCACTAGTCACTAGGGTGCCTGTCCAAACCAATGTCTCCCCCTAATTCCTATCATCCTTCCGGCTCTGAAATAGTCTTGTCAGACTGACAGGGCCTAACCTAACAAAACAAAACCAAAACATTTATTTCGATTGGGGCACAAACGCAATGGGAGAAACGACAGTAGTTGACGTTCATTATGGAGCGAGCGGAGCGAGTGAAGTCTGAAATTTCTGAGTATGAGCGGCCGGCCGTGGTCACGCTTTTGCGAAGCTTATATCTCAGCAACCACTTGACCGATTTACTTGCGGTAATTTTTGTAGGGTAGCTTCATTCCTCCTACCAAGTATTGGGCTACAGGGTGTTTAAAAAACTGTCACGGTTTTGAACATTTCCAATCTCCTTACTCTACGACCCACATCATTCAAATTTTCCAGATTCAGTGGCAATATTATCACATTTTATGTGGCAGAATTACAAGTTCCTAGACAAAATGCTTTTACACCAGAACAAAAAATAAACCTCAATTTTGGTGCTTTTGCTTGTTGCAACCATCAACGTGCTCGTCAATAGTTTTCTGCGGCTATTTCTCCCTGTCGAAGGCGCTCAGGGTGCTGTCTGGCCTCTGGGACGCCGAGGGATTTCGCCGAGTTTCCAGTTCCAAGACAGTGAGACGCAGACCACCAGACAAGGAGTGCTCAGAAAAACTGCGGTCATCTTCGACCCCGTGAGGATCTCAGCACTGGTCGTGCCCCGTGAGCCTGGACCAGCTCTTGTGATAGTTTCTCGTCTCATGTTTTAACTACCTACAATTTGTCACTCGCGCTATCGCTTCACGCTTGACGGCCGTGCGTGCTCGCCGCGCACCGCATCATATTACCAAACGTGCTGCGTGAGCCTTTTCTGACTCTGCTCACAAGTTTCTCGTTTCATATTCTAATTGCTTTTTGACGTACGACCTGATTGTTCTCTTTGTCCGCGGCGGCTTCTCGAGTCGCTGCGGGCAGTCTCCACTTGAACGTCACCGAGTGCAGTGCTCGGTGGCGGCGCGTGACTCCGCCGGCGCCCCGATGTGCGCCGGTGTAAGTGAAGTGACGGAATCAAGCACCGCGCACGATTCCGACGGCACCCCCAGCGGGTTGCTAAAGTGAACGGGCACCCCAGCGGGCTGCCAAAGTGAACGCCACTGAGCGCAGAGCTCAGTGGCAGTGCGCGGTTTCGCCGGCGCCCCGACGAGCGCCGGCGTATTGCAGCGCGGTGAACGAATCTGACGGCGCCCCGTCCGCAGCGGCGTTGATGTGCCCGCTCCGGCGGACTCTGAACTCTGAGCTCTGAACAGTGAACTTCATCGACAATACTCATTGTGCTTTCTGCTCTACGTGTCTACTCTGCGTTCTTCATTTCGTCCTTGTCTGTCGTTTCTGTCGTCATCTATCGTCTGGATTTCTTCAGTACACTCTTCAAAATTCATAAAGTTTTCCCCCGCTACAAGAAATGTCCCGGCCTCTACCAGAGGCTCGAAAGGGTCGGCGACCCGCTGGGCCGGGCAAGGCGTCGAGCGGGGCAGATCAGTCCGTGCGCACAGCGCGACGGTCGATGGGAGACTCTCCCAAAGCGAGTGCGAGCTTGCACGGCAACGAAGAGGTGGCAGAAGGCGCCAGCTAGGCGGCCTACGTGCCTTAAAACGTCATGTATGGTTCTGGCACTGTGCCGCTGTCCCCCGTGACCTCGTGGCGGCGGCGACCCGGCTCGCACCGCTGGTGAGGCGTCAGGCTGCTCTTGAGGCGGAGCTCTTTGCAGCTGACGCTCTGCTGGCTGAAGAGCGTGCTAAAACAGCAGCAGTGTCAGGGCAGCTCCGGGCCTCAACCGCCGAGGCCCACTGGCTGAGGGACCGACAAAGAGAGATGGAGGAGAGGGCCGTTCACGAAGCGGTCCGGCGGGCGGGCGCGGCGGAGGCCGAACTCGAGGCCCTCCGCGCCGAGCGGGACAGCGTGCGGCGAGCCCTACCTGCTGAGCAGCGGGCTCACGAGCTCTGCACGGCCGAGTACAGCCGGCTCCGGGCTGCCACCAACGAGCCGGAGCTACAGGCTATGGTCCGTGAAGCTCACGCGCCGCCGGCCGCAGCGTCCCAGCAGCCGCTAGTGCCCAGGTTGGAGCCGCACCGATTGTCTCCACTCGCCGATCTTTTCGGAGTCTTGGAGGACGACGATTTTTATTTAGAGCCGGCGGCACGCCTACTGTCGGTGCATCCTCTTCCCAGCGGCACGCGCGAGCTCCCATTCTTCCGGTGTGCGGCGCGCTCTCCAGGCCGCGGCCGGGCCGGCGCGCCGTTCGTGACGTTATGGAACGTGCTGTATGGCTGACACGTGTAGTGGAGCGTAAGCAGGGGAGGAGAGGAGGTCGCATGGTGGTACTGAGAATATTATTTTGCTGTGTGTATTGTCAAATAAAGATGGACCGTTTGTTTCTATGACTCTGGGCACTGGGACTTGGGAATCTGGGAATTCGCTCATGGCCAGAGCCGGGGTTGGCTAATGAGATGACTGCGGAGGTGACGGGGCGAGTTCCAGAAGCGCCACCTTTGTGGCGGGCCGGGTATACGTGCCACCCGCTGCCGTCTTGAGCTGTACGGCGCGGACTCGGCCGTCAGGCCCCGGGAACACTTGCAGCACGCGCGCCAGCGGCCAGTGACCTCGGGGCGTGTCAGATTCTGCTAGTAGCACCACGTCGCCGACTGCTAGGTTCCGTCGATCGGCATGCCATTTTCTCCTGTGGGTATGTAGGTACTCTCTTTTCCATCTTCGCCAGAGATGGTCTGTCGGTGCTTGAACGCATGTACCACCATCTTTTTGGAAGTGCAGATCCTGGGCGCTGAATACTCCAGAGGGAAGATAGCGGCTTCCCCTTCCCAGGAGATACAGTAGAATCCGCTTAATAAATGCACGTTGGTAATACTACGTTTTGGATTAATTAAGAGGTGGTTTTATTTACCGGAGTCAGTTATGTTTCTATGGAGAAATCGGTGAACAGCTCATGTGGCCACAATGCGGCTGGATTTATTAGCTGAGGTTATTAAAGGGACCCTCCCACCTTAAAAAAGTTAATGAATTGGCATAAAAGTGGTGTACCGTGAATCAGAAAGGGCGAAAATGAACATCTACCAAATTTCACCGAAAAATATTCACCCGTTTTTGAAATGTAAGACTTTTATTTTATAACGCGCGGTCAATGGGCTTGATGACGTCATCAGAGTCCGTAAGTGTTAAGAGATAGGGACTACGCTGGTCCCACCCTGCAAGTAAAGGGAAGAAATTTCTTGAACACTATAAAGCTGCGGGGGGTGCGACCAGGATAAATGGTGGTTTCTGAGCCTGGCCGCAAACTTGGCTATCTCAACTCAAATCTAATGTTAAGGTGGGAGGGTCCCTTTAAGCAAATTCTACTGTATAAGGGAAAAATATCAATATGAGCAGCCCGGCCCGGCCTGTAAGCCATTTGAGAGGCTTATAACTCAGTAAGTCAGCAACCGCTGGGCCGATTGACCTGCGGTCTCCTTAGTAGGGTATCCCCATCCCTTCTACCCCGTAACCGACTAGTGTTGAAGCAAAGGTGACCGCCGTGGCTCGTGCCACGTGAAAAGCCAAGAGTGTTCTAGTTGTTCTGCTGTAGTGAGAATTTTGATAGGCCTATATCCCGGCAACCGCTGGGGCGACTGACTGGTGGTTATTTCCGTAGAGTAGTTGCATCCATTCTTCCAAGCATCGGATACCCTCGATACATGTCGATCACCTCTAATGCAGGTGCAAAATGCAAAAAGAAGGGGTTAATTATTTAGGTATGCTTACTAAGTTAGTAGCTTTTTGCCCAGCTCACCGCTTTTTAAAAGCAAATAGAATTGTTCGACTGCCAAATGGTTTGTTTTATCTCCAGAACAGGAGAACGACAGAAGAAGCATTTTAGCGCGTAGATGAACTATTCGGATCATGGCTTGGGTTTTCCTGACGAGAGGAGAGCCAGATAACGGGCTAAAAAGAAGAGCAAGACAGTTTGTCAGAAGTGGGATTCGAACCCACGCCTGGAGAACCAGACTGCGACCTGAACGCAGCGCCTTAGACCGCTCGGCCATCCTGACATTGATAACTCCGAATGATCTCGCTAAAGAGGAGAAAAACTATAATTCATGCGTCGCTTGACCCCTTCTCCCCCCCCCCCCCCCCTACACACATATCCGACGAGCACCTACCCGCTTCTTGACGATGAAGTACTTGTGCGCGTCGATGAATGTCTGTCGCTCCTCAGGTGTGCGGCACATGAGCAGGTGCTGGGTGCGCGTGGTCAGACAGTGGGCGCCCACGTCCTTCCGAAGCAGGTCCAGGGTGTCGTACAGGGTCGCATGGTCGATCAGGTCGTCACGAGCCTGGGGCAGAGGAGAGCCAGCAGATGTCATCAGATAGGGACAGTGGCAAACAGTAAAGGGAGCACAGCGGCCATGAGGTGGCTGGGAAGGACTTATAGTCACCGTGGGAGGGACTTGGGAGGGACATGATCACCAGGCGTCTGACGGAAAACATGGCAATCACCGGATACTTACCAGGGTCACGCTTATAACGTACATACATCTGAGCAAATAATAGAGGAGTTCAGCGATGTCTCGATGGAGTACTTCTAGAATGAGGCAATGATACACAACATTTGGGCCTGAAACAAATACATTAGCGGCACCCAGATATCGATGTGGAATTTACTTGTTTTATATACATACTAGTATTTAGCTGTACCTACATACTTTGTTGACCAGACGTCGAACTGTCGAACTGTGCATCACTCTGCTGATACCTTGGTCCAAACGTCGAAATATACAACCTCCCAGGGTTTAAAGATCGAACTAAGCGCCCTATGGCTGCCTCTTGGAGTCCAGAGATCGAACTACGAGTCAAACCAATGTTTGGGAGTCGAACTGAACACCCCTAAGCCGACGCCTGTGTCCAAAGGTCGAACATTCGCCCTCTGCAATCCCCCGGCCCCAAAAAGTCGAACAATTCGCCACTCTGCGCGTACCTGGGTCCAGAGGTCGAACTCCGACGGGTTGACCTCGAGCGTGGGCAGGGTGAATTTGAAGTAGGGCCGCAGGTTCTTGTAGATGTAGATGTAGGCGCCCGAGGCGACGGCGATGGCCGGTACGCGCGGCTCCGTGGTGTCCATGTGGAAGGTGACGACGCCGGTCGGCAGGTCCAGCAGCGTGTTCTCCGACATCAGCGAAGTGCCGCGAAACACCTGGCAGGTGAGCAGTCACATAGTTAGTTATCAGTCACAGTCAGTGCTGTGATACACGAGTATATGAAGTCCAGTGATGCGGAGCTATAACAAAAACCAGCAATGCTAATTTGAATTGCAACACGCTGTGTTTGAATTGAATTCGGCTACTCAACACTGCTACGTGATCTTTCAACGTCTTTACTGGTCACCTGCCTTCAGTTTCATCTGGTAGGTGCCAGTGCCCAGGTCTGCCACAATCAGCTTGGAGTCTCCGTCCCCATTTAGGTCGGACAGTGCTATCGATGAGTTGAATGTGTACAGAGACGTCAGCGGATCACTGAGAGCGTCCAGCCACTTTTCAGACTTGTCTACTCTGTGAAAATAAAAGATTACAATATGTCATGTAACTATCATAATAAAAATGTAATATATAAATAAAACGTGACTGTATTATGCATACACAAACTTTGTTTATGCAGATAACCTATATCATTAGTATCCAATCTGGCTCCATCCAATCTGGCTTCAGTATTCCAAAACACAAGAAAGCCCTTGAACACTTCTATGGAGCTTTATAAAAGTAGCTGTGGCAATTAGAATTGAATAGGTAGGTATCATATACAAAATCATACACTCAGATTGCATGGCCTATATTTGGCATTGAACCCATAATTATGTGTAAATGACAGCATATTGTGATAGAATAGAAAGCAGAAAAACGAAAAAGTGGCTAGCTACTAAAATGACATAACAGTTGCATTAAAACTTACTGTTTCAAAGATGTTGTGCTTCCCATATATGCATTGCTTTTGGCTGCCATTGTTTTTCCTTACTTTGTCCTGTAAAGAAAAGATAAGTATTATGCCCCTCCTCCACCCCTCACTGCAAGCTGCAAAGTATGGCTATCTCCATCAGACCTGGTCATTGTGGAGGGGAGGTGCTCTCCATGTGCAATGTCATGGTGCATATTGACTATAATGTGGTACTTTGCTTGGAGCAGTATACACCCTCAGTGGTACTAGAACTGTGCTGAATCACTGTACCACTGCACATTGTCTGAAAGAAGTGTAAGCATGGGGGACAGCAGGTGGAAGGCTAGGGATTTAGGGAAGAAAAGACCTTTTATTCAAGTTTTGTCTCAACACAAAGTCAGCATTCAATGCCCACAACAGGCCCCAAAGGCCTCTTCCAGTTATACCTTCAATGCCCTGTTTGCTGCAGCCTAGTGTGGATTTCCAGCCTGGCTGATGCACATAGCACACAGTTGGTCACTGGTGTGGCATTGTCATCCCAAGTGGTGTGGTACCTCATGGTCCTCATTGACCCTGTTCTTGTGCTTTGCAATTTGCCCGCCCCATACCCACCTTGGAATCATCCAACACTAAATAGACCCATTATCAAATTCACCATTGGCAGATATACATGAGCACCATCACTTCTTATTCAATAATAAGTCAATAATAAGTCAATTTGTATTGTCCTAAACTAAATTTTAAATTATTTTATCTGAAGGCTGCAGAGATTCGAAATCAATTGCAAATAAAACTGCTCATTTCAATTCAAACTGAGCCTAAGACTGTACAGTACAGCAATATCGATCAGACCTCTTCTGTGTGGGGGCACCAAGGCTATATAAACTGATAGCTCAGCTAACAACTTGGGCGCGATCTGGTCCGTGGTGCTGCGCGGATTATGAAGAACTTTGAACTAATTATCATCATTCAGTACCTTTACGTCTGCCAGTCTGATACCCAATCTTCGGCATTAGTAGAGCTGACATCACACGAAAGTTTTCCATCCGAGGATGAGGAGAGGCGCTGTAGGTTTGTAGGCTGTAGGCCTGTAGGCCGGTACTGGTAGGTTTGTAGGTTTGTAGGTTTGGGATTGTGAATACGGCCAATAGTGAATATGGCCGAAGAGACTGGAACTGTTGTTCATGTCGTGTTGCACCGAAACCTGGGCCCAATCTTACGAATGCCGTAAATAGGATTTGGCAGCACTGGCCGGAGTTAACGGCTCTCATATCAAAGATATCCCTTTTATTTACATGCAGCTAATTTTGTCCAATGATTTTGATAGCACGAATGATTATGAATGTTGCCTGAACGAATGAATAAGTGAATGTGGAATAGGTAGTTCTGAAAGTTACCAAATGCCGTGAATGGGACGCCGGTGAAAACAGGGCGCCGGAGGGCATACTTGTCACGTGACATTTGGAACTTCTCCCCTCCGTGGGCCTTCTGCATGCCAAACGTCACGTGTAAATTTCAGGAACCTTGATCAAATCGCCCCAGGCACCCTGCCTGTTTTCACCGTCATCCCGTGAATGCGCATTCACGGCATTTGGTAACATTCAGAACTATTCCACATTCACTTATGCATTCGTTCACGCAACATTCATAATCAATCACACTATCAAAATCATTTGACAAGATTAATTCAAAATCAAATTGGAATGCAAAATAAGCGTGCATACCAACACCTTGGTCATTGATACTAACCGATGTCCAATACCACCAAGGCCACCAAGGCCCTAAAACATACATACAACAGTGTATATAAATAAATATATAAATATAGTAAATATAGTAAATATAGTAAATATATAAATATAGTATAAACATACAAGTACCACATGTGCTATGTGTAAATAACAACAGCGCGCCTGTGTGTAAACAATTTTGCGCAGTAGTTTGCCCTAAGGCGTTGTATTTGTAGTAGTGCCATATGAAGTGATTCCTTTATCATCAGGTAAAGGTGGTAGGGCAATCTTGATATAATTTCAATGACGCGTTTACACGCGTTTTAGTAAAGGAATCTTGCGTTTACATAGCGTTTGTTGCAACTAAGCTTATATCTCCGACTCCGTCCGGCGTCTACGATGTTGCAAAAGATGCCAATGGTGCTTAACCCGCGCCGGGCCGGGGGGGGGGGGGGGGGGGGGGGTTGGGGGTTTGAACGCCCCCCCCCCCTGCGGTTTTTCGCAGATATCTCAAAAACGGCGGCACGGAGCGCCGCCGTTTTTAGCACACCTGTTTGTGCATCTTTTCCGCACATGTTGTGAAAATTTGAGACCCAGGTCGCCTTAGGTCAGGTCACCAGGTCACGCCAAGTGACTTCACCTCAGAAAAAAAATAAGAATACTCGTCATTAGCTACACCGACTGATCGATTACCTTGAAACTTTTAGCGATTGATTAGAGCAACATTATCTATAAAATGTATATCTCGGAATTTTGATATCGGTGACTTAACCCGCGCCCCACTGGGGTCTGCCGAGCAACGCGCCCTACTGGGGGGGGCAATTTGCCCCCCCCCCCCTAAGATCTCGAGAACCACGCAAGATAGCAACAAGCGGTGAACGGTGTTGGATAGCCCTACCAGGGAACTACCTTGTGACCCAATTTGATCAAACCGATGATGTCACAGGTCAGGTCAAATGTCGAATTTTCACCGTTTACAGGCATTTCAAGAAATGCGTTGTAAAATCGAGTAAAATGCATTTCATTGAGAATCATCGGTGGGCAAATGTTCGTCAAACACATATTCTGCTATTTGAGGTCACTGGTACCAGGGCCCAATCTTACCAAATGCCGTGAATGCGCATTCACGGCATTTGGTAACATTCATAACTATTCAACATTCATGTATTCATTCGTTCGGGCAACATTCATAACCATTCACGCTATCAAAATCATTGGACAAGGTCACAACACAGTGCCATTAGCTCCGGCCAGTGCTGCCAAATCCTATTTACGGCATTGGTAAGATTGGGCCCAGGTCAGGTCATAGAGGTCAGGTCACTGAGGGTCAAAATATGAATATATCATGTGATGCATATATGATCCATTTTATATGCCAAACACGATTATATGGATCAGGCAGCCTTTTGGGTCAGGTTAGATTATGTTCTGGTGAAGGTCAGCTCAAGGTCAGGTCAAGGTCAGGTCAAATTAGGTCAAATTTCAAGGTTGATATTTTTGCATAAAATGGGTATCGATTCGATGCAGCTCGTCACGGGGAGTTCAATGGTGGTCTTTGTTTGGCGCTACGTGATCCAGAATTGCCAAAAATTGAGTTCAAAAAGTTGACGTCATCAATTTTGAACAGTTTTTTTTTGCTATAAATTGGCCAAAAAAGGAGGTATCGAACTAAAATTTGGTATGTAGATAGAAGAGGGTAGGGACTATCACGTATATTCCGTTTTTTCGATATTTGGAAATTTTTTGGTTTTTTGTTGCGTTTAAAAAAAAAATCAGTTTTTTGAATTTTTGGGGTCAAAATCCAATTTTTTTTGAAAATCCGAGATAAGAGTTTTGTAGCGCCGCCTTTTGTCTACATGACCATATAAAGAACTTTGAAATTGCTTGATAACTGTAGCTTTTGTGAGCGTTTCAAGATTTCATGTTTTTCTTTTTTTGCTCATTTTTGCTCGAACATGACCTCAGTTTGACCTCAATAACTCCTGACCTAAGGTGACCTAGGACTTGAAATTTTGTGTGAGGGTGTCAAATTGATGCCCGGGAAGGTACTAAAAATTTGGCTGCGCTGCGCTCCGCCGTTTTCTTGCTATTCAGGAAAAACCACAGGGGGCCAAATTGGCCCCCCAGCGGGGCGAGAGTTAACCCGCGCCCCGCTGGGCTATTCAGTCATACGCGCCCTGCTGGGGGGGGGGGGCAGATTCCGAACCGCTGGTCGTAGAAAGACGGGGAAAACGGCAATCGAAAGCTCTCAACAAGGCGGATTTTAAGAGCCCAATTTTTTTGCTCAAGTAGGTCAGAGGTCAGTTCAAGGTCGGGTCAAGGGTACAAAATGCAAGTTTCTACAGTATCGGCCTTGCACCGTAGTCGCCGAAGAATGGACTGAGACTGATTGCCCAAAATGTGTTATTTGGACTTTGGCTACCAAGACAATATTCTCCGGGATTTTGACACCACCGTGGTCATCATTTTGTAAGGCGCTGTGAATGGATTTGTAGTTCTAGTGAGGTCATGACTAAAGGGTCACCTCTGTTCTAGGTCACCAACTCTGAGGTTGTTATGCCTGTGTTCCTCGTTTTTTATTCTACTCTACTCAATCGATCTAACTTCGATCTGAACAATCCTTGAATAAACAATCCCATGTGAAAATGTACATTTGATAAATCCTTTCAATCAATCATATCCTAATTCGTTCCCTTACTCTGCTGACTCAGCAGGGAGCAACATTTTACCATATAGGTACTTAAGTAAAATGTCTTCCAGACACAAGTGGATAATTTGTGCGAATAAATCGGCTCGTTTTCACCACGCATTACGGCTGTCATGCTGGTGCTAAGTGTTGCTTTCTGTAGCCTCAGGCGTGTGGTCGACTTTTTATCTGAATAATTTTGCAAGGGACGTAAGGTGTTTAGGTATAACGGGTGTGCACTTAGTTTCTGGAAAAAGTTTGTGCTGCCATAACTTAAGTGTTTGAACTTAGACTAAGATGATATTTGGCACATATATAAATTGCAACAATAGTTAAAAGCTGTCAAAAGAATTAGGCGCTCTCTCCTCCCAGGCGGTCTAGAGCCCACGTGCTATACAGACGCCTCCTGTTGAAATTGCGTGGCACCTCCATGTCCAGGTGTGGCGATGGATAGCGCGTTATGGACTTCAAATAGACGCTGATATGCACTTAACATCTTCCTTAGTACTATTTTGTCTTCAAAAGTCCACATTCGGTCGCCGTTGAGATATGCCAAGAAGATTCTCTTCGCGACTCACAAACGGTACATGTGCGGCGACCCGTAGATCCAGCGCTCCGCGCGCACAGTGACTGCATTGTGGTGTGATCATGACACCTATACTTTCCTGGGGTAGTGATGTTCCCAATGTGACAAAATTTCTTTATTTAAGCACTGCTGTCAAAAGATATCGATGTCGGCACTGGCTACATAGGGCTAACATAAGATTGGATACCGCACGTGGGGATTTGGCGGTCCACTGACCAGGAGATTGCGTCAAAAGTGGTCAACAGGCTGAGGTTCCACATTTTGTGAGCGCCTGCCTCTCGAAGTGGTGTTTTACCCCATCTTCATTACATAAAATTTCCCTTTTAGGCGATCTAATTCCAGCATCCACAGGTGATTGCTTGATTCGTCTGTGCACTGAGCATTTATCATGATGGCTTACAGATCCATGTCTCATTGCTCCTCTGCTGCTTTTATCGGCTGCCGAATGCTGGATCATGGTATCTCTACCCTTTTTGGTATACAATATCACAATTTGAATTTTTTCTTCGAAAAATGGAAAACGGGAGGACGGGAAACGTATCGGGAACGCTCACAAGATGGTGAATACCTTTTACCAGAACGAGCCTCTTCTGCTGGGGCACTTTCGCCACGAATCAACACACCTGCACACTGTGCATGTGCCACGCACTTCCCCGTGCTTGTGCCGTTCCTCTAATGGCACAAGCTTTCTTTCTAGCAATACCTAGAAAGCGCCAATGGGAAGAGAAGTTGTTTCTCTGGAATTTTTGTTATTTTTGTGAAAATTCCGCCACTCTTTTCCGCGTTCATGACTTAGTTGTAAGCTCCTTTCTGTATGAAAAAATAGTCGGTTTAGTCTGAATTTTGGCATGCTCATACCAAAATGAATGATTATTCACTATACGAAAGTTTGTTTTGATAGCTTTAATAGTTTTAAAGATACGGATGATCAGTCTTTTTCCAGAAACTAAGTGCACACCCGTTAGTATACAACGTCGCTCTACCTATAACGGAGAAAAATATTTACTCCCCGAAGGATTTACAAACACCTTATTTCGGAAACTCCTTTTATGGGTGTTCATATACCACTAACTTTGGAGTATTCCATGACGAGACAGAGTAACTTAAGTATCTCACTTGATGTACCAGAGTAAACGAAGGAGCCTGGGAGTTCTCCTACTCCTCATGCATAACTGTTTGGAGTATTGAAACCCGGTAAGATGGAGTTTAATGGATAAAACTAAAAACAAGGCGAAAATCTACTCCAATATAGGTACTATATTTGGGACGTCAGAACCCCACCTAGCGGAGTAAATATTTTTTCTCCGTGGTACCATAAGGCAACAGAACCCTGAGCCGCGTCGTTAAAACACGTCCGATTGAATTCCGTTTTATTATCCGTCATTTATATCTTCATCGGGGGTCGAAACAATTTAATTAGCTGCACAGATGATTAGCGAGGTCCGTGATTTTCAATGCGTCGAGCACAGTGAGAAAAGATGGTGTAGGTATCCAGAAAGAGGCGAACTCAACCGCTGCCGCCCACGGTCAATTCTAGCAGCGGCGTAGCTGAAATGAAAGGCGTGATGCGTGAGGGGGTCGATGAGAATGCTGCGAAGCACAACGAATGAGAACCGCATCATAATAATGATCAAAATATAAAGAGAATCTTTGAATTTATCATTCACCTTTTATCTATTTCCTTACTCGTATGTATAGGTACACCCCTGACTACAAATAATTAAGTTGAAGTGCATTTAATTCAGTGGTTCTCTTTCATCTCGCAAACCGTAAAACGCGTTTCCTGTACAGTCAGTCTGAAAAGTACCGCGCAACAGTGCGGTACTTTTAAGACAGACTGTACACTGTAAAGGCCGCCCCACACTGGAACTCGCATGCGGGTTGCGAGTTTGCGGGTTTTGAGTTTGCGGGCATAATACTAATTCATAGAGCAATTAGACCGCTCCCTTATGGTAACTTCATGAATACAGTGAAGCCGGTCCACCTTCAGAAACTTACATATAGTCGCAATACCAGCACAACGAACCAAAATTCGACTTCAACGAAAAACCCGCAAACCTCGCAGAACTCGCAGACCTCGCAGCGAGGAAAATCAAAAGTTGACTCAAAATCAACTTTTGGAATGCGATGCAAGGTCGCTCACAAGCTAAAAACATGCAGACTCGCTTGTTAGATGGTAGTGTGGGTCACTCAGCTTAGATTGTATTATTTGCTTTTGAAGAAACCCGAAAACCCAAAAACTCGCAACCCGCATGCGAGTTCCAGTGTGGGGCGGCCTTTAAAGGTGTTATAATGCAACCTACCTAAATAGTGTGAGTTCTACTTCACGTACCTAAGAAAACATCACAAAGTTTGACAACATTTAAATGAAAGCTATCTCCGGTGTGATGTGATAGAATCAAAATGCAAAAATAAGGTGCCTCATAATTTTTCTCTTCTATTTATTGTTTTGCTGGATACCTTTGGAAGTCGATTAGTGTCGTTGGCTCGATCGCGTTGTCTTTTCTAAATTTGGTAGCGTGATGTGTAAAGGCACCTTTTTTGCAACAACTGTAACAATTAAGCCCTTTTCACACGCATATATATGACACCGAACTCACCAGCTCTGATTACAGGTGCCCCTATGCACACCCAGTAACCACCCGACTCGCACCGGGCTCTGCAGGTCCTCTGCGACACCTCTGCGCCGGGGGCGTACACGCGACCGCCGTACTCACAACCTGCGCATAAACAGTAGTCAGCTCAGGTCAGCTGCTTACTATGTCTTAGTAGTCGTAGCTGGCTACATATGTCAATAGTTGTGCTTATGTTACTCATGGGGAGAGTTCCAGACAAAAGCTGGCGAGACAAAATATTGCTTAGAATATCAATTATCATATCAAAAAGTTAAGTATGTATATACCACCTATGAATGGTTATTGCACTTGTTGAGGCTATAGGATTGATGCTGTGACTGGCTTGTTGGGCTTGTCATTTAATTCGTTAAGTGCTAGGCTTGTCATTTACCTATGTTCAAACCATTGGTTTTTTCTGTTCTCCACTATCAGCCGCCACAGTTAACGATCAGAAATACTCACACCCGCAGCCGGCGCTGATGCTGTTGATTGACACGACGCCGTTTGTGCATATAGCTTCGTAGCATTTTTGTGCGTTAGCCTCAAGTATGGCACCGTTCAGGAATATTTGCGGCGTGCTGCCGAAAGCGCACGTCGAACCTGCAGTAATGCAGTACATAGATTCATTAACAGGGCAGTGGATTATTGCAAAAGGCGCCCCAAAAGGCGTTTTACTGGTATCTAATTAATTATAACATTGAAGCATTAACATTTGGCATAAGCTAGTACCTAGTAGTGTTTTAGAAGCATCCAGAAAAGTTGCATTGGACGCTGCGGGACACTCTCTCCAATAAACTTTTCTCAATTCTGAAAACCTCACGGATCTCGCCTCCATAAATATGCCATTTTGTGCAAAATGTAGGTATAAACCGAGGTGCTATAAATTTATGCAATATGATATATTTTTAATCCTTCTCTAATTAATTGCAATGTGTAAGCACTCTCACCTTTCAGGGGCTCTCCTACACAGTAGGAAACGAGAAGAACTGCGACGATCGCTTGAAAAGCATGACCAAACATTTTATCTTCTATGTCGGTGCCTCTGGGCTGCTACTTCGACTTAAAGGCTGTAATAAAAGAAGGATACATTCCGAGAAAAATATCAGACCTTCGCGATGCATTGCATATTACGGTACATTTTAATGGAATAACCGGTTCAAAATTTTAAAAAAATGAACAGAATTTTAAGAATTTTAAAGAGAAGGTTATTCCCATAGAGATCTTATTATCTCTATAGTTATTCCATTGAATATCGTACATATAACGCTGTTCACCAGAGTGCTTCGTCATTTGATTGCAATTACAGTACATTTTCCCTACAATCTATTTTTCATGCAAAGTTTAATGAAAAATAAAGTGCATAAAGCGTATCCGTATCCTAGATACAAGTACGAGCCTAACACTCAAGCGTAAACCTTTGTATGTCGAGCACTTTTGCCTTTATGTCGACGTATATAATAAGCGGTATCATGCGTGTGTCTTTGGTTTGAATCTATACCCTCACCTGACGGTTGACGCTCGGGCGGCCTGCCTGCAACTGACTGCGGTCGGTGCGTATCAGGTCATACCTATACCTGTCGGGGGTCAACCATGACAGGTGTCATTACATAAGGAGGTGGGTTCAGTGAAGAGAAGCATGATTATGTAGGTAGACGTTGACTACCAACTCGTGCTTTGTTGGAAGCGAGACAGGATAAGTCACCGCTTTGACACACGCGCCTATTTGCGCTGACTTCTTTCACTCTTCCGCTCTCCTCTTTTCCCCAATTACTCCCTCTCACTTCTCTCTCTCTCTCTCTCTCTCTCTCTCTCTCTCTCTCTCTCTCTCTCTCTCTCTCTCTCTCTCTCTCTCTCTCTCTCTCTCTCTCTCTCTCTCTCTCTCTCTCTCTCTCTCTCTCTCTCTCTCTCTCTCTCTCTCTCTTTCTCTCTCTTTCTCTCTCTCTCTCTCTCTCTCTCTCTCTCTCTCTCTCTCTCGCTCTCTTCCTCTCCCTCTTTCTCTCGTTTCCTCTCTATAATTCCTCATTTCTTTTAACCACTTTTACATTGTGCCTCTTTCCAATAGCTCAGGTACTTGCCACTTGGTAAATAGGTATACAACAGCCTCCGTACCTACCACTCACAAAAGTTCCATTTGCTTGAAAAAAAAAACTTATCTATAACTTGGTAGACCTGTACTCGTGTCCATTTGGTATTTATTTCAACATAATTATGTTGGTAACTCGCAACTGTACGGCTTTTCAGAAGCTTGTTGCGGTGACCCTGCCCTCTACCCTCCGATCGCGCAATTCCAGTTCCGTGGCAGAATTTAGAGTCCAAAGTTTAACGTGCGCACATAGCCGCGCACGGCCGATCCCCTCACCATGACTTCGCCTGGCTACGGCCTGCCACCAACCGCAACCATACCTGTCAGGAGGCCCACAAATGTCAACGCGCCCGTCGCGCTTCGAACCCGGACGGTTATGGGGCATTCCACGTCAAATCAAACACCGAAATCCGTCATCCCCTTCGATTTTTCTGAAAATTTGTAGGCAGACTGGGCATGGTTCAAAACTGAGTTACGTAGAATATTTTCGAAATTTGATAAAGTATCGCTGAGATAAAGGTCATCAAATATAGCCAAAAATGCCAAACATCAATTTTTAAATGTCTATAACTCTGGTTCCTTTTCTGGTATCAAAATGATATTAACAGGGTCTTGTAGGCAATTGATAAGGTTTTAATTTTTAATTATAAAATTAAATTGAAGTGACCTTGAAGTGCATTTGACCTTGAATTAAAACAAAAAAATTTAGATAGCAAAAAACACGTCACCTTCGATTCGGGTAATTTTTACATATTATGTCCGTCACAATGTTCCTAACCATCTGTGAAAAAAATTGGAGTGGGCCATTCATAACTCTCGCGTCAAACGCCGTTTTCATGCATCAACATCACACAACCGCGCGTGACCTTCAAAGACAGAGTCAAGACATGCTTGCTTGTGTACACTTTCTGAAATGAATGATTGCTGATTAGTGATATCCCAAACTGTGCGAGAATGGAAATACATGGTCATCGTAGTCAAGCATTCAAGTTCCACAGTAAAAGTGTCTCAGGTAAACGGTATTTTGCGGTGAATTTTGAGCCGTGTGGAAATGCATCATGAAGCCAAAAATTCAACGAAACCATTATCACGCAACGATATCTTCACGTCTTTTTATCTTTACTATACGAAAGAATATACATTTTTGAGTATGTATGGGGAATTTCTAGTTAATCCAATAATAAATATGGCAGTTAGAGACCTGCTAAGAGTAACATGTCGCCGGCTGAGGCGGGATCGGCCGACGCGGGAAACGCAGCAATCACAATTTTGTGTTTACACGTATTTCAATTGTTTACCAACCGATTTTCAAAATTCTTACACCATAAGATTGCCTGTACATTTCGTAGTCTTCTCACAAAATTTGACGCGAATCGAAGGTAATCAGCGGTAAGAAGCGCGATGTAAATACGGAACCGTTCCGTTCCGTCCCGGCACAGTCTACAATTCAGGCGGCGGCTAGCGGTCGGCGCCGGCTGCCGAGTCGCCGCGTCGCCGCTGCGACAGGATGTTCACTTTACACCGCTATTACTAGACCAGTTGTGAACCGATTTTCTTCTTGCTTGCACGATGAGATGTGCAATTCAATTTTGGACAGGTAGCTATAATTAATTTCGCATTAATACTATGAGATATTGGCGAAAAACAGGAGGGGTGGGGCGAAATTCACTCTTCCCCCTCCACTGCGCGTGCTAACATACGTTTGCATATGTGCCATTTTCTTCAAAACTTATGAATGGCCCACTCTAATTTTTTCACAGGCTGTTAAAAATATGGTAGGCAATAAAATATATGAAAATTAGCCAAATCGAAGGTGACGTGTTTTTTGCTATTTCAATTTTTGTGCTGAAGAACAGAGTTAAGCAAATTTCAAGGTCATATATTTAAGTATGTGCAATTCTTAACAAATGCTTAAGAAATTACCTAAACAGTAAGGTTTATTTCATTCAAATCAAGCAAGTACAACCAAAGTTATGGTCGTTCAAAAATATAAAGATGCAACATTTTGTAAAAATTCGATGCCCTATATTTAGAAGACCTGTGGTCAGAATGTGCAAAAAACATCAATGTAATGTTCGGGGCGACACAGGAACTCGCTCACAAATTTATAATGAAATCGCTGATGGTAAGGTGCAAAACAGCCGATTTTTGTTCGATTTGACGTGGAATGCCCCTTATACATATGACCGGACACGCGTGCTCTCACCACGCGGAGTCCACTGCTCTACCAACTGAGCTACGGGACCGGCAAAAACTAGTTTTCGGTCACACTACATGTGTCATCTACCTACATGTATCAAATTACGCCACAGCTAGTTTTCGGACACACTATGCTGATATCAATTTCTACCCTATTCCGACGCTGGCCGCGGTGATAATTATCGCGCAAGGGGTGATATAATTGGTCAACCATGTAGTTCCCCAACGCTTTTCATAAATAGTTAATTAGAAACGAGTGGAAGGATGCGACGTCTGCATGCTGACGTTTGGTGCAGCTTGACTTTTTGTAGTGTTTTCCTGCCTATAATGATGTCCGACTCTACATTTTGTTGCTTACCTACCTCTTGTGACTGTAAGTACCTACCTAGAGCCCTTATGGAAAATATCTTCTTACTCTTGGCCTGATATTAACCTAATTCATTTCCTGTGCCTCGTTTCATAAAGAGAGTCCGTAACTTACGTCAGTTTTCGGTCTTGAATTGCAAGTGCATGGTGTGGCGATGACGATAGTTTGAATCGTTGAATTTTTTTATCTTGTAAGCAAGAACAGAAGGGAGAGGGGGAGGGAAATAACTTTATCGCTTCACATGCATTTGCAATAAAGACCAAAAACCGGCGTGAGGTCGCTTTATGAAACGCGAGGCCCTGGTCTCTGTCCGAAATATACTGTCAGTCCAACACCTAACCACCTCGCTCACCTTCATGCTGCGTTCGTTTGACGGAATTGGATCTCTGACCTTTTGTGCCCTGTCAGGCGGCCAGCAACCTGACTGTATCGATCTGCAGCCAACTGACAAAGGTCACCGCCATTAACTCGCTGGTAATGCGTCACAAAGGTTTTGCACTGCAGTCCTCGTGACTACAGATCGGTCGGAAATGTCAGCTAACATCAGACGGTGCCGACGTCCCTGAAAAATTCGTAGATTTATTCGACGCATGGTTTCCTGAAATCAAGTGTCGCATGAGATTACTTAGGATCTGTAGTCAGGCTCGCTTGATATTAAAAACATCAACGTGAGTGAGTTTTATTCACGATCGATGGCAACACAAGTCAAATTCCTAAAACCAGACGTTTCGGCCACAGGGTGCCTTCGTCAGTGGACACTAGTGATTAAATTAAAAACACATAGTATCAAAAACAATCGGTATAAATCGTTCGAAGTCGACAATCGGGCACAGGTTTCGAAACCTGTGCCCGATGGTTTCGAAACGGGTTTCGAAACGTCTGGTTTTAGGAATTTGACTTGTGTTGCCATCGATCGTGAATAAAACTCAATCATATCTATTTATCAACGTGAGTGTTTTTGGCATACTCCTACACCCGTATACATATAATAGTTGATCATTCATCATACCGTGTATTTTCTTTCACATCAATGCATTGCCGCATATCCAACTAGCTTGTCGTCATCGTTATCTTGTAGTGACGTCACGAACATATGACGTCAGAGCGTGTTCCGTCACTGGCGGAAGAGTCCTGTGTTCAGCAGCAGCTCGAGCGGCGACTTTTTACAGCGCTCTCCATCCCGCGCCCGACAGTCGCTTCTGTCCAGACCGAGGGTGGCTGAGCCGCTAAAGTGATGTAGGGGAGACCCGGGAGGTATGGGCCCCCGGGGAGGTATGGGCCATCGCAGTTTTGAAAAAGTGTCGCGTATTTTTACACATTCGATCGCGTAAACTGGTAGCACAGCCATTCCGTTATACAACCCACGTGATTTCCAAAATATTTATCAGTCTTCTTTGGCAATGAGCGGTGATAATGCGTTTTTGCCCTCTTCGAGTAAAAAACGGTACATACAGAAAATTCGTAATCAATTTGAACGAGGCTCGTTTTATTATGTCAGGCCATCGCTAACATAAAGTTTAGAACATGCTAAGTAAGACTGGATAGACAATCTGAAGCTTTCTTGCAAGATTATGAGCTGAAATGCTACGCGCATTCTGGCGTCCTAACCGGGAGGTTCGGGCCACCCACCCAGTTGATCCTAAATCAATGAAATGATGCTTTCATTGAATGTCCTCTTCAATAAGTTTTATTTTTGTCGCACAAGGTCGAAAGTTTAAGTACAAAATGCATTCGAATAGAAAAATATTATTTGTCTTATTTCATGGAACAAGCTTAGAGTTTACCAAAATGCATATGTGCCCAAGTGACCTCCATGAAGTAAGCTGCTGGCCGTTAATGCGGTACCTGGAGAGCTCAAAGTAGAGCCCAGCTACGAGTATTGTTCTCAATGTCGAGAAAAGAATCTGAAACATGGTACCGGCCCATGCCTCCCGGGCTATTGCCCATACCTCCCGGTGTATTTTGATTGATCGGAAAAGCGCACGATTTTTTAAAAGTTATCTGGAGACAAAATAGTTGATCCCGGATGCCTAATATCAGGCACAGTTTAGCAGGCGAAAGGCAGTTTCACGTATTTTTTCACATAGGGGACAAAACGGTACAAAGTTAGATGTCTTACACATTATATATAATAGTTCACCCTTGACCTGTTCTTTGTATTTGTATTCTTATAAATTTAGCTCGAATGGTTGAATGCACGGATTGACAGTGCTGGAGTCTACGCTAGGCAGAGCTTGCTGCGTGGACCGCGACCCCTAACTGCTCGATTGCACGATTCCCAGTAACGGGAGAATTAGGATGCCAAAGAGTTACGTGCCCTTAAACGCCGGACACGGCGTTTAAACCGCCTGTCCCACTCAACTGACTTCAACCGGCTGCGGCTGCCGGCTGCTCCCACCAACTGCAGATCATTCCCGTCAGGAGTCAAATGTCGAGCGCCGGAGAGCGACTGGTATTCCAGCGCTCTACCAACTGAGTGATGGGACAGATTCTGTCCCCTGTTTTAAGGGACCCTCCCACCTTCAAAAAAGTTAATGAATTGGCATGAAAGTGATGTCGCTCGGTTCAGAAAGAGTAAAAACGAATATCTACCAAATTTCATCGAAAAATATTCACCGGTTTTCAAGATATTAGACTTTTACTTTTGTTTACTTTTTGGGATCTCCGCTGTTCCTAGCGACTTTATTTGAAAGTGCGGCATTTGTTGCGCGCAAAGCAGCATATACCACCACGTGCTACAAAACGTTTTAGTCAAACATTTAACGGACGTTCGAAAGCCTGATGACGTCATCAGATTCCCGTAATGGTTAAGAGATAGGGACCACGCTGGTCCCACCCTGCAAGTAAAAGGAAGAAATTTCTTGAACACCATAAAGCTGCGGGGGTTGCGACCAGGGTAAATGGTGGTTTCTGAGCCTGGCCGCAAACTTGGCTATCTCAACTCAAAACTAATGTTAAGGTGGGAGGGTCCCTTTAACTTGACCTGACCTCTCACCATCTTAGGCAAAAAATCGCTCTTAAGACGTTCCTCGTCGAGAGTTTTCGATTACCGTTTTCCCCATTTTTACGACCATCGGTTCGGAAGCTAGCTAGACAGGGGGCAGAGTCCGTCAACCCCAGTGGGGCGCATGGGGCTGAATAGCCCAGCAGGCGTGCGTTAGGAGAAAATAGTCTTCTAACACTGCCCTCTTTGTTGAAAGCAGTAGCGTCTTTGAGATGGGCTGTTCTTTTTTCTTTTGCTCAATTGATCTAATCCGAGATTAATTTAGCCTTGAGCTTGAGTAATCATTTCATTTTGTTAAGCTCTAATGCTTCATAAAATATGAAATAAATTCAGTTTATCAAGCAATGTATGTATTGTATTTATGTATTGCTAGGAGCCGGATGAGTGAATGAGGCAGGCTCGGTAGCACGGCACAACGCTTTGTGTGTGAGTATTCGACATCAAAAACACCCAATAGGATCTTGTTTTATTTGTTTTCATCTGCATGTATTTTCCATTCAAACATTGATCGGGTGGATGAAACAGTTAAGTTACTATGCGGACGGAGACTTTTGGTAAGATTCCATTCTTCTGCGGATGGAAGGCTGTAGGAAAAAAAGCAGGAATCAGCTGGCCAAGAGACTGCCTCATCTGCGGCCGGCTGGCAGGCTTTCGATGTATACAGTTTTATCTTGATGCATTGTTGCTGAAATGAAAACATTTTGTCAGCTGGCATATGAAACGCATTGCTAACATGGTGCCATCATATTCACTTGTCCTTTTGGTTTATATGTTATTGGACTTTCTAAAAGATTACTCAAAGCATTTCAATGGAGGATATACAAGCAATTATTCTATCTATATTATATTATTACCACACTTCACTTATATCAACAACCAACATGCCATAAGCAGGGTTTCGGAGTAGGAGTCAGAGCCTCGTAGCGTTCAAACAACGCAACCTCGACTCCGAAACCCTATAGCTCCAGCAATTCCAAGTGGCCTGAGTTTAGCCGAAAGTATTAGAAAAGGTTAAGGTAGTGTTATCTTATGTCGATTGCACTGAAGAACGGTGAAACCAAAACACTACATGTTGTTATTTCTTTTGAAACATTATTTGACACCGATCGATCGATTTATAATCCTTTTCATTGTTATCATTTACACATCCACATTACCTTTGGTTACCTTGCCTCATTTAAAATGTCGCCCCCAATGATGATAAATTAACGTTTGATATCATTTTGTTATGCAGCCGTGGTAACAATATACCTTCTTTCAGGTGCACGTGTCTTATCGAGCATGCTCACCTGCACTGATTGTCGGTAACGGTATGTATAGCCAGCTACCACCCGACTGGCACTTCTTTCTGTATCCTCCCGCAAATATCTCAGCGCCAGGAGCGTACACCTTGTTGCCTTGCTTGCAGCCTGCGAAAGAATAGCAACCATTATACAAAGGCAGTGAAGTTATATTAGCCGTTTTTACGACGGCCATCTGGTGCACGCTTGTATTTTATGAAAGAAAATAATCCTGCGATAAGAATTTTATGAGTCTAAATATTCTGATAAAACACACCAAGCCAATCAAGTGATGATCATGCTGCTAAATCTGACACACTACTCTTAGTATTCTGTTTTTCAATTAAGGCCGTATAAGTACTCGTCCATTATCTGCATAGTCTTTCCATTCGGTACGTAGTAGGAATGTACTCACATCCGCAACCGGATCTGATGCTGTGTATAGTCATAACACCGTTTGTGCATCGAGCCTCGTAGCATTTCTGCGCGTTTGCCTCCATGATACTACCACTCTGGAACACCTGTGGCGGGCTGCCAAAGTTGCATGTCGTCGTCGACCCTGGCGACAGTTAATTGTATGTTTATAGTGCATTAGATTATCGTTGCCGTCTGTTCAAGCTATGCACAACTGACTTGCAAGGTAACATATGAAGCATTCTCTCGCGTGTTCGAAGGTATAAATGCTAAACAATGCTAGCAATGACGCTATTTCCGTTTGTAACTAGCATGGATGCGATTGAAGAATGAATTCAAAGCTCTGAGCTTTCATACAAATTATCATTAAAGGACTTCTGTCATCACCGTCTCGTCCATTTCTTATACGCGCCTGTTCTTGTTCATGCTGTATTTTGACAGAAAATAAATGTTTGCCCGGGTAGAAAGGTATGATATGGGTAGCAGACAGGTAAAGGACAAACGAATGAGACAAGCGGTTTCTGAAAACACACAAACGGCAGTGCACAGTCAGCACGAGCAAAACAATAGCACAAAGGGGGGAAAACATGCTAGTTTTCATGCAAACCATAGCATAGCAGTTGCCGAAGTGATCACGGTTAATGTCAATGACAATGAGGGCTTATCTTTGCCAGAGATATGACCGAAAGCAAACGACACCCAACAACACAAACATCACTCACCAGAAGTGTTTCCGATCTGACGGTGATGAAATCGCATGCAGCGCCAAGCAACATATGTACATCATAGCCCATAGGCGCATGCTACAGGCCACCATGCTTAGCAGACACAGACTGGGGTGCATGTACCTTCAATGACAAGCATGCCACATTCAATACTCATCTGTCAACAAGGGAGAGAACACGTTACGACTGACTCGGTCATCACATTCCTCCCCCTCGTTTTCGCGTAGCGAACACAACTAAACCGAATACAATACTTCTATCTGAAGCACTCCAGATCAACATCGCTCAACTGCATCTGCGTCAAATGTTGACAGCTGGGAAGCGGAGCACCCTTCAGTTCCTTGCCAACACAAAGTTCACAGCCAACACAAACGCAATGATGCACACGATCATCAACGTATCGCACTATAGTCAGCTCCGCGACCGCTCGAAACTAGGTACAGTCTTCAGAGCTTACTAATCACCCCGTATCGAGCTACAGCCTCGACACCACAGCTCAGGTGGCGTGCACGAGCCACCGTCGGTAAAAGTCACTCTCACGATGAACTCGTTCGCTGAATGTCGCCACTCTGAACGCACGCAACACTCTGTAAGTGTCCACTGTCGCAAGCGTTCTAAACGCGGGCGCCGCTGCCGCAGCGCGCCGCCGCCGCAGCGCGCCGCTCCGAGTCCAGCGACGGCAGGCCCCGCCGCGACAGCAAGCCGCAGCGCGACGGCAGCGCCCGCCGCGACAGTAGGCCGCGCCACGACCGCCGGTAGCACCCCGGCCGGAAGCACTGTCCCAATAGCAGATGCCGCCGCCCCAGATGACGACATCAGCGCCGCCCTCGGAGCCGCTCCAGCCGAAGACGACGCCACCATCGCCAGTCTCAGTCGTCGAAGGCGTGACAGGTGGGAATCGGGGCTGGGCAGTGATAGACGGATGAGGAAGCTCAGCCCGAGGCACAGCACATTTCTGTACAGGACGAGGAAATCGGGCCTCTTACTCCCCATCACAACCTTCAACTTCCTCCAATACGCATATCTTGGTTACCGGGCGATGATAGATCGCTCCCGATGCCGTCTTCAGCTCAGCTGAACGAACCCTTCCATCTTCTCCCGTGTACACCTCAGTAACTCGCGCTAACGGCCAGAAACCTCTGGGAGCGCTCTCTTCAGCCATTAACACTACATCCCCAACTGTCACATTTCTCGTGTCCTCCTGCCACTTGCTCCGAGCCATCAGCGAAGGGAGATATTCGCGACGCCACCTGCGCCAGAAGTGGTCCGCTATAGTCTGTGCTTGCCTCCATCGCTTTCGACTGTTGACTTCCTTATCTTGAAATCTCCCTGGAGACAGGTTCGCGTTCGCGCAGCCCAGAAGCAAGTGGTTAGGTGTCAGCGGATCTAGATCCCGTCCATCGATGCTGATATATGTGAGGGGCCGACCATTCAGCATCGACTCCACCTCAGTGAGCACAGTGTGGAGCACTTCATCTGTGAGGCAACTGTTCCCCACAACCATTTTCATAGCTCTTTTCACACTCCCCACTAGCCTTTCCCAAACGCCTCCCATATGTGGAGCTCCAGGAGGGAGAAACTTCCATTCAATTCCTTTCTGGCTGAGCTCATCTGTGATCCTCGATTGGTTCAACTCTGCTAATGATTCTCTGAGCTCCCGCTCTCCCCCGACAAAGTTGGTCCCGTTGTCAGATAGTAGCAGCTTTGGCTTGCCGCGACGAGCGATGAATCGTCGCAGGGCGAGCAGGAAACTGTCTGTGTCTAGACTGTGAGCTAGTTCTAAATGCACAGCCCTTGTTGCACAGCATGTGAACAACACGCCATACCGCTTCTCTATCTTCCGAAGCCTCTTCACTTCCATGGGACCAAAGTAATCTATCCCGACAGTGTTGAATGCTCGCGTTTCATCGAACCGACTGGCTGGAAGGTCGGCCATTCTCGGGATTCGCGGACCACAGCGTCTGCGCTTACACTGTTGGCACTTGTGGATCACGTGCTTCACCAGCGACCTTCCTCGACACGGCCAGTAGTGTTGTCGGACTTCCGTGAGGGTGCGCTCCATTCCAGAGTGGAACACTTGCTGATGAGCGTCCGCTATAATCAGATGTGTCACTTGGTCTTCTGATGCCAAGAGCGCCGGATGTCGGCTAGCGAACGGTAGAGGGGCGTTGCCTAGTCGCCCACCGACACGAAGAATACCCGCATTGTCGAGGAACGGCGACAAGTTCCTGATCCGACTCGATCGGTGCACCAGACTTCCTGCGCTCAGACTCCGAATCTCATGTTCGAAATGTCTGTTCTGTGCTTCACGCACGATGACTGCTTCCGCCGTCTCCAGTTCAGCAGCAGACAGAGGCCCCGTCATGAGCTGCTGGTTCCCGGCCTCTCGCCTCAACTGGAGATTTTGGATGAATCGAATCATCCAGGCGACCACTCTTTTGTACCTCAACCACGAAGAGAAGTTCGCTGGATCCGGAAGGAACTCTCCTGAAGCACTTCTGGCGCTAGTAGCACCGACGGTCCGCACTTCCGGATCCGAAGAGTTCAGGATATCTACAGCGCTTTGAGTTGGCCACTCATCCTCCTCTTCACGCAGAAAATCAGGACCTTTGAGCCAGCTTGGCTCTGTCAGCAGCTCCTCCAATGACTTCCCGCGGGAGCAAGCGTCGGCGGGGTTCAAATGGGTTGGCACTTTCTTCCACTGATTTGGATCAGAGGATTCCCGAATCTCCGCGATCCTGTTAGCCACAAAAGTGTGGAAGCGCCGGCTCTCGTTGTTCAGATACTTCAGGACAACGACGCTGTCACTCCAAAACACAGTCCGATGTATCTGGTAAGTCAGTTCCTTCACGATGGCTTCTGATAGTCGGGCAGCCATCACCGCTGCCTGGAGTTCGAGGCGGACAATTGAAAGCTGCTTCAAAGGCGCGACTCGTGTCTTCGCTGCAATGAAGATGACGTTGGTCCCGCCAAGCTGCACTGATCTGAGGAACGCCACCGCTCCAAAGGCCGACTCCGACGCATCACAGAATATATGCATCTCGTACCTCCGCTCATCGTCTTCTAGGTTCGGATGCAAACATCTCGGTACAACCACGTCACTCAAACGAGGCAATTCGGCCACCCATGCGCGCCAAATGCGCATCTCATGCTCATTCAGTTGCTCATCCCATCCGAGACCCCGCGCCCAAAGTCTCTGCACGAGTAGTTTCGCTTGCAGAGAGTACGGTGCCACAAGACCCATGGGATCGAACAGACGGGCAACGATAGCAACAACGCGCCGCTTCGTGATGTGCTGTGAGGTTTCCACTTCAACACATCGAACACCCAGAGTATCCTCGACCGAATTCCACGGGCATCCGAGTACGTTCTCCGTCGGTCCATCCATACCCGCTCTCTCTTCCTCTGGGACGTCGAGGACGACTTCCTCCGAATTGCTTCGCCACTTTGTGAGCCTAAACCCACCTCTCGATACCAGCTTCGTTACTTCGCTTCTCAGTGCTTTTGCGTCTGCGACTGTCTTCTCTGTTCTCAGTAGGTCGTCCATGTAGACGTTACGCTGGACGGCCGTCGCTGCCTTTCGGGAAATGACTGTATCTTCCTGGTGATCCATGGCTGTCTTACACAAGACGTAGTTGGCTGAAGCTGGGCTACACCGAGCTCCGAAAATCGTCACCGTCATGTTGTAGGCATCTGGAGGTTTCGTGAGATCCAGATTTCTCCAAAAGAAGCTCAGAGCAGGCTGATCGTCGGGAATCACACGGACCTGATGATACATCTTTTCAATATCACCAACGATAGCCACGGCCTCCTCTCGGAAGCGTAACAGTACTCCCGGTAGGCTGAGCAGCATATCGGGGCCCACCAAGAGCTCGCTGTTGAGAGACGTGCCTTGGAAGGAAGCAGCAGCATCGAACACCAGTCTGAGCTTTCCCGGCTTATGAGGGTTGGTAACTCCATGATGGGGCAGTTACCATCGCCTCGGATGATACTTCAGTAGCTCTTCTTCAGGGATTCTTCTGGCAAACCCCTGATCCAGATATCCGTCTATGATCTTCTGATACTTGTCTGCTTTCTCCGGCTGACGAAGTAGCCCTTTCTCCAGCTGTTGCAACCGGCGGAGAGCCATGCTCCGATTGTCCGGAAGTCTTGCACCACTCTTTTTCCACAGGAGGCCTGTTTCATATCTTCCTGCTTCTACCATTTTTGTAGTCTCCTTCATGATCTTCTCAGCGCGATCTTCCTCAACAGACCTTGCTAGAGGCTGATGTATCTTCACCCCGAACGACTCAGTTTTCCACCAGTCTTCGATCGCAGACGTGAGGTCGTGTTCCACTGGGGCTTTCCTGATGAACATGACGTGCCGGAGTTGTCCTGGGACCAGACCCTTGACCGTGCCAGTCAATGTCCACCCAAACGCAGTTCTTACTGCTACTGGTTGACCAGGTCTGCCGATTCTCACCTCCTGTTGAATGACGGCTTCGATGACATTTGCACCTAAGAGCAGTTTGATCTCCACTCCCCTGTAGTCCGGAATGTCCAAGTCCAATGTATGCTCCCACCTGCATCTCTGGTTAGCAGATATCTGCGGTGGCTTCACGTTTAGTCTGGGAACTGAGAAGGCCTCGGACACTTCTATCGGTACTTGATCACCACTTCGAGGGCTCACTAGGAGCTTTACCTTCTGTGAGCTCTGAGGGCTTCCACTGCCTTCAACGTTCTGGAGACAAAGATCACTCGGTGTTCCTGTGATATTCAAGGATGTCAGCACATCGGCAGCACAGAGTGAGGTCTGCGACCCAGGGTCGAGCAGAGCAAAGACGTCCTCGAACGTGCTGCCCTCGCCGTGGATACGAACTGGCACTATCTGCAATAGTGTCTCGGACTCGTCAACCGGAAACGAAGTCGCCACCGTGCGATGAACAGAAGTCTCCACTTGCGTTGGTGCTTGAGCGTCATTTGCAGATGTTTGTCTTTTGACGACATGATCTTGCTGCCGAGCTTCCTCCACAGGCCACTGCCTTCGAAATACACGACTGCTGCCATGCAACAGCTCGTGATGACGCATGGTGCAACCTTCTTTTCCGCATGGCTTAGCCCAGCGACAGGTCCTTATCAGATGACCGTGCTGCAGGCATACAAAGCACAGTCCACGGTCAGCCACAAACTGCGCTCTGTTTCCCACAGACCAGCCGGCGAATATGCTGCAATCCGCCAGGTGGTGAGTTCCGTCACAGCAGACGCACGCCGTGTGGTCAGCACTTGTCAACAAAGTAGCTCTCTTCGACGATGTCCTCCGTTCAAGTACATGCGAGACGGGATCGATGCAGTTCAAGGCGATCTTAACCTGTCCCCCAAGCCACTTGCTGAACGTGGCTAGCGACGGTGAACTGAGTTCCGACTCAATCTCATGTCTGCTCCACTCCCTTCTGAGATCGGCGGGGAGTTTCTCGACCACTCGTTGCAGATTTTCGTGACTCATCAGATCACCGTCACAGTGAAGACTCTGGAGAACTGTCACTGTGCAATTGACTTTTGTGTACAATTCTTCCAGAGCAGCAGCACTAGAGACGCCGATGCGCGGCGCACCAAACAGGGTACTGAGGTGAGCACGGACGATATCCTTTTGACGACCAAACCTCTCTTGCAGCACCATGAGTGCGTCGCGGTACAAGTGGGGGCTGTACATGAATCCCGCTATGGTCTTCTTTGCCAGTCCAATAACTGATGCCTGGAGATGCACCATTTTTTCAGTATCAGAGAGTCCGTCCTGACTGTCCACGAGAGCACAGAACAAACCGAACCACTGCGGCCATTCCAGTGAATTGCCACTGAACTGTGGTAATGTCACTTTCGGTGTGTTCCTGTTGGATGCCGAGCAACAGCGTCTGCTTGAAGCCTTGTCCTCAGGCTCGAGAACGGTTCCTGTCATGAGTGCTTCTTTTCCTTGATCGTGATGAGCCATTGGCGCGTGAACATCTTGCTCGGTGAGGTCCGGAAAATCATTCCTCCGTTCCCATTGCAGATCGTCAAGCGCTGCTTTCTGCAGACTCGCTTCCAGCGCGGCTCGTGAGCGAGCATCTGCCGCCTCCTGCAGCATACGCTTGCGCTTCAGCTCTTGCTCCTGTTGTTCTATTTCAAGCTGTTTCTTCATCTGGGAAAGCTCCATCTCCTTGATACGTTCTTGTATTTCAGCTTCTCTAGCCTTTGCTACTTCGGATCGCTCTGAGACTGCAGAGTTGGCAGCCACTTGACCCACCGCTGAGGCAACTGAAGGTGCTTCATCCTTTCTCGCCTCCAAATGTTCACTTATCCTTTCCACAGCATCAGAGTACTGCTTCTCGACATCTTCTATGTACTTTACTGCCGTTTTGATGTCTTCTTCTTGTGTAAGCTGGTCGGCAAAACTATCATGAGCTTCTTGAACAGCTTCGAATGTCAGGTCCAATTCTTTCAGTATCTTTGTCAACTCAGTGCGGCTTCCCTTGGCTTCTATCAGAATGAATGCTCTCCGTCTTGTCCTAGTCAGTGTTCCCAGCTTCCTTGCACGGGTCTGCTTCAGCGTCTTTAGTTGTTTGTCTGCATCCATTTTTGTCAATTATATATGGAAACTTCTGAAACTGTCATCACCGTCTCGTCGATTTCTTATACGCGCCTGTTCTTGTTCATGCTGTATTTTGACAGAAAATAAATGTTTGCCCGGGTAGAAAGGTATGATATGGGTAGCAGACAGGTAAAGGACAAACGAATGAGACAAGCGGTTTCTGAAAACACACAAACGGCAGTGCACAGTCAGCACGAGCAAAACAATAGCACAAAGGGGGGAAAACATGCTAGTTTTCATGCAAACCATAGCATAGCAGTTGCCGAAGTGATCACGGTTAATGTCAATGACAATGAGGGCTTATCTTTGCCAGAGATATGACCGAAAGCAAACGACACCCAACAACACAAACATCACTCACCAGAAGTGTTTCCGATCTGACGGTGATGAAATCGCATGCAGCGCCAAGCAACATATGTACATCATAGCCCATAGGCGCATGCTACAGGCCACCATGCTTAGCAGACACAGACTGGGGTGCATGTACCTTCAATGACAAGCATGCCACATTCAATACTCATCTGTCAACAAGGGAGAGAACACGTTACGACTGACTCGGTCATCACAGACTTCATTTATCTTGGATGGTAAAAGATTCAACTGTTTTTACACGTTTATACTCACCTGGCGGTGGCGGTGGCAGACCTACACAGAAGGAAATGAAAGTAATTGCAACGATCGTTTGAAAGGTATGGCGAAACATTTTGTCCTGTGTGCGCTGTCTTCCTGTTACTCGTATTCAACGCCTGCGCTGTAAAAAAAAAAGTTTCGTTGCCTGCTGAATGACCCCCACACGCATGAAATCGTGGATCATATTTTCCTATAACTCTACTAACAGGTTAAAGAATGAAACGTTGACACACAAATGCAAACAATACTTAAGCATAGACACCTAACGGCCTTGGGAAACAACAGTTAAGATACCATAACTGGTATCGTTTCATGTAGGTTTAGGTAGTTGACTTATTTAGCGGCGGCCAGCCTCGATAAGGCACTATCTGCCCTCACCTGACGTTCGCTGGTCCTGCCTGCAACTGACAACGTGGCGCACATCAGGCCATATACCTATATAAATATGAGTATCTGTCGAATTAACCATGACATCTCCTGTCAGAAATGACGTCACAGCGACTGGCTATGACGTAACCACCGTGGTGTCGCGCTAAGCCGAGGGATTACAATTTACGAATGACATCCGACACGACACACCATGCCCTTTTCGGCGCCTGGCTCAAACATCCATACCTTCATCGCTGTCACTGCCGTGCAGTAGATTATTAGTTCCAATACTTGAGTCAGGTGGTTTGATCTGGTGAAAGGAGAAGACTGGAAAAGCTAGGTGCCTATTTTATCACGTTGTAAGCAATCGTAATCAATGCTTATGACTTTTTGTGCATTGCTAAGGAGTTGGTGACCCCGCCGTGTCGAAATGGTCGCTCTGGCAAAGGCTGGCTTTCGTCATTGACGCCCTATGGTGCGTCCGAGAGTGGTGGGCATTACATTTTGCTCAGGTTTTATGCCTTTGCTGGCCTAAATTATCAGCTGTCAACAATTGATCTTGTCGGTACGTTTGTCACTTTGCACGCGTTATATTGAAGCTGAAATATAGCATGATGCAACGCTCCCCCAAGGCTTTTATCAAATAGCGTAAAGACGGGCGCCGCCAAATTTGACATACCCTCTGGGGCAGCCTTTTTTTTAAATAAATTTAGTACGAACCTTTTGATAGGAAGGATTCACAAGGACAGAGCCACCGCTAAGCGAAGCTTGTTGCGGTGACCCTGCCCTCTACCCTCCGAATTCCAGTTCTATGGCAGAATTTAGAGTCCAAAGTTTAACGTGCGCACATAGCCGCGCACGGCCGGTCCCCTCACTGACTTCGCCTGGCTACGGCCTGCCACCAACCGTAACCATACCTGTCAAAAGGCCCATATATGTCAAGCGCCCGTCGCGCTTCTTACCCGTACTGTTATAACCGGGAGCGCGTGCTCTCACCACGCGGAACCCAACGCTCTACCATCTGAGCTACGGGACCGGCCTAACCTAACCTAACCTATAAGTCTTTTGCCACCTCCCCTGAAAACTCAGGTCTCAGTCACTTCAGGTCAGGTCACCAGTTCGAAAAACCCGTACAAAGTCAGTGTAAAATTGGACTATTCTTTCTTAGGTTGGCGGCAACAAAATCACATAGTTTTGGCCGTTTATTGGCTTCTGCTCATTGAACATCGCTGTAAACGTTTGCATTACGACAACTGTGTATTTGCACTCCACCTCATTACATGTTCGCACATTCAATAAGTCTGTCGTCATCGTTACTTTGTAGTGACGTCACGAGCATATGACGTCAGAGCGTGTTCCGTCGCTGGCGGAAGAGTCCTGTGTTCAGCAGCAGCTCGAGCGGCGTCTTTTTACAGCGCTCTCCGTCCCGTGCCCGACAGTCGCCCCTGTCCAGACCAAGGGTGGCTGAGCCGCTGAAGTGATGTACCCCTCGCAGGCGACCGCTGCCGGGGAAAGTCGATGGGTTTTGTCAACGGGGCACTGGAGACAGTGCAGAACATGGCAGAAATCGTGGTCGGTGGCAAGAAGCATGACTCAATAACCGTTTTGAGCCCTGCGACATCCCTGATGTATTTAATCCTCTACGGCTCACGTTATTACAAGGCAATACGTTATATAAAATGAACGATGCATTGAAATAAACATACCCCAAAATCCTTATGCATTATTTATATCATTGCGTTAACGATTAAGTTTAACAATCACTTACGATTATTTTTATTACGATTATTTACTGAAGACAGTCTGAAAATGCTTTGAAAATAGACTGCGTGCCTGAGCGGGCAGTACAGAGTATTTTTGGCCGCCTGATTGCCCAATGCCCACCTGAGTCGTCTGTAGTGGTGCAGCAGTGGCTCCGGCAGGCTGGCAATCAGTCGGTGGGTCTCGCAGACCACCAGCGCCTGACAGGCCGGGGCACGGATGTTGAGCTGGTTCAGCACCGTCGACAGGTCCGGCCCCGCGCCGTCGCCGTCGGAATCGACGCCCCGACGGCTCCGACGGCCGGTGTCCGAGCGTCGCTGGCGACATGGTAGACGGTGAATCAACTTTGCATTCACGAGTTTGAATATGTAATGGAAGTGCTAGCCTAGCACTTTTCGTACACGAAAGACTGCTATTGAAGCTATCTAAACATTAAAGGTAGTGTGCCACCTTTGAAAGATTTCCCATTTTATTTTTCCTAGGATAAGAAGCTTCTGTTTTTACCTAATATCGCAAAAAATCAAAAATGGGCCTGGAATAGTGCCTTTTTCGCCTAAAAGTTTATCGGTTTTTCGATATGTATAACAACTGTAGGTAATGGGCTGACCTGCAAACAGGCGTCGGCAACAATTGCGAATGCGGCACACATGTGACAATAAGCAAAGGTCATTATAGAGTTACGACGTACGGGAATGAGTTATCAGCTGTCTAATCGTAGACAACACAATGTCGAGCCTTAAACTGTAAGCCTGTATTGGTATTGTTTCTTTTATTTGGCTGTTGAACATTATTTATGGTTTGAAATATGATTTTATGTAAAATAATTGATATGAAAAAGCCGTCTCTTAAGTTATGACCCCATTTCACCACACGGAAGTGGCAGAAATGACAATGATCAGCTGACGCATTTTTCTTGGCCGAAGTCAGAGCGCGCGGCCCGACGCACCACCACCGCACCACAAAGTATGAACAGAAGCCGCGCCCAAAGCCAGGGCCCCGGTAACGTGAGGTAGCCGAGTCGGGGCAGCGTGCGCTGACCCAAGCCGGGGCCGCAGCTTTGGGCGCGGTCTATCGCATCCCCGCGGGCAGCCCCGGGCTATCACATGACACCGGGAGGACGCGCGGCCCCGGCTTGGGTCAGCGCACGCTGCCCCGACTCGGCTATACCTTGCACGTTACCGGGGCCCTGGCTTTGGGCGCGGTCTACCGCACCACCTAACAGGCGTGTTCGAAACCGCAGGAGATGATGATGAACGGGTTTATCGAAACTTGATTGGATGAGCATATCGGTAATAGCGATTTCAGTGTGTGCATTTATTGTTCATAGTGGTGTGAAATGTGGTTGGGGTACGACCGACAACCCGTCGGGGCGAATTTCGCACTGGGGTACTCAAAATTTGAAGAATTTAAAACGTTTCCATGAGTATTGAAGGTATGGATAAGTTCTAAAAATCCGGTTCTCCTTATCTGGGCCATTAACTCCATACGGTCCAGGAAAGCTGGCACACTACCTTTAATGTTAGGTAGTGCCACCGTGGACCTGTCGAGGACCGTGTCCTCGATATTATTTGAAAGTTAAAAAGTGAGGTGTATGTGGATATTACTTTGTACCCAAACCTTCCTCAGAATCAAAATCGAAATCAATTTTGAAAAAAAAAACAAATAAAACGTATTTACTTATATAAATGTTACTTATGTAAAATAATTTACAATTTTAAAAGGTGTGTTTTTGTAAAATAATCTCAAATTATTTCGGCAGAAAAGTAATGATTTTAATGAAAGTAATAATTTCGATGAAAGAAAGCCAAGTAACAATTGGTTTTCGCAATTATTTTGCTTGAGCGATGGAGGGATGTATATTTTTACCCCAGTCAAACTGAACTTTAAGATGACTAGCTTTCAGCTCAGAGCACAGACTCACCTCGGCGTGCGGCGGTCCGGCGGCGGCGAACGCCTTGGCGATGAACACGAAGCCCAGCGCGAGGGGCGCGACGAACGCCAGGGGCGCGTGGAGCTGATCGGCGTCCCTGATGTACACCAGGTCCACCGGCAGAGAGAACTCCAGGTTCACGTTCATCGTCTGGGACGACGGCGGCGGCGGCGGCAGAGCCATGGTGGCTGGTGTGATCAGCGGCGAGAGATGATCGCAATATACGGTAGAAAAGAGTTGACTGAAGCTTTGTATCAGAAGATACCCAGTATACTATAAGATCGCGAAATGACGCGTTACGGACAAAAGCGGTTGAAGATGTCCTTCCAGTGAAAACGCTGGAGTCAGACTGAGCAATCGGATGCCCCCGGTGTAGCCAGGCTTGTTTGTCCCACCAGGTAGCTCCGAGATCGTTTGAGGGCCGACATGGTTCGCCCCATTGCCTCTGATCCAATTATAAGGGATCTGATGCTCTGGAAAAATGGGTACCGTCGATGAGGCAGAATAAGGGGGCGCCGTCTGAGTTCCTTGTTTCGTCATACTGATTCGGTGAACCAGACGATCGGGAAGTTAACCCGCGCCGGGCCGGTGCCCTGAAATTCCGCGCCGGGCCGCGGGGGGGTGTTTGAACACCCCCCTTCTAACTCGGCTCCTGGGCCACGTAGCGACACGCGGTAAGCGGCAATCGAAAGAACGTCAAAAATAAGGACGAAAACACTTCGGTCATTTTTTGGGTCAGGTCAAAGGTCAGGTCACCAGAGGTCACCAAAGGTAAAATGTTGACTATTTCAACATTTTGGAAACTGCCAACGGCTATCTCGGGAACCGATAGAGCTACAGCGCCGCAAAAAAGCGCATTCGATAGCCCTTTTACAGACCTTTCTGAGTAATGTTCTCAGATTTGACCTCAGGTCAACGGTTTAGCCTCCAGAGGGCAAAAACTCCAAAAATAGCCGTTTTTACGAAAAACGTTTTTTCGGCAAAAACTTTTGACTCAAAAGAGCTATGACATTACTTTTGCCAGCATCGTGTTCCTCTCGTCGAGACGCGTCGAATGAACTATAATTTGACCTTGAAAGGTCAACTTGAAAATTTGACCTCAGGTCAAGGTCATGACCTGACCGGAAAAGGTCATGTTGCATATCAGTCGATCCGCAACGTCGAGCCGAACACATCTAAGGCGTTTTCAGCGCTCTAGCACGCCTCTATCAGAAGTTATCATCGAAAAACTGTTAGATTCTGTTCGTGACCTGAGATGACCTCGGGGACATAACGAGGGGTCACAGTTGCCATTTTCTGGTTCAGTGTGTCTATTTTACCTACATCTCGATGTTTGAGAGTGTCTAGAATAGCGTTCGTGCAAAACAGGCGCTTTTCAATTTTCTCCCATTGACTTATAATGGAGAGGCCGCAAAATTGACCTGACCTTAGGTCACCGATATCAAAATTCCGAGATATACATTTTATAGATATTGTTGCTCTAATCAATCGCTGAAAGTTTCAAGGCAATCGCTCAGTCGGTGTAGCTATGACGAGCATTCTTATTTTTTCTGAGGTGAGGTCACTTGACGTGACCTGGTGACCTGACCTAAGGTGACCTGGGTCTGAAATTTTCACAACACGTGCGGAAAAGATGCACAAACAGGTGTGCCAAAAACGGCGGCGCTCCGCGCCGCCGTTTTTGAGATATCTGCGAAAAACCGCAAGGGGGGTGTTCAAACACCCCCCCGGCCCGGCGCGGGTTAACGAAAATAGTACTGACACCATCCACGAGATGGACAATGAGCATATTTATGACGACACTGGTTGAATGGTCATCACCCACACGTATGTTAGACAAAGATACTTGAAAGAATAACCGTAGATGTCAGCCTAAACTGATGTCTGTCTGATTTTCATGTTTATGTTTAAATGAACAGAATGCCGTTCAGTATTACCAAGGTTCGACGCGGTTCGTGCTAAAGTAGCGCCGTTTGATATTTGTTTTCATAAGCGTTTTGCGTGTTGTTGTCCTCACACATTCATTTTGAGAAAGCTACGGTACGGTAGCATAGGTGTTCTACTAAATCACTGCATATTAACCTTTGTAGACGCCATTTATAAAACCGTTTTCGGTTTCATTTCGCCTGTGATACAATAGATTCGCTGTATTCGACCGTTCGGAATGACATGACGCCGACTTTCCACTCGAGTATCCAGCACTTTCGCTGTTCTCGGCACGACAGCCCCGAGACGCTGGATCCACTCCACCCCTCTCCGCTTCTCCCCATCGCCTGTTCCGACAAAGACCAGACCACCACACGGCCGGTGGCTTTCCCAAAAAGTGGCCTGGCGCACCGTCGCCCGATGTCGGCGGCCGGTGACATTGCCCGCCCCGCCCCGCATTGGCCGTTGTCCGCCGGCCGTCACGCCAGCAGAACACCTGACAAAGCTGCCCGGACAAACAATGCCCCGAGTAGAGTGACTCTGTACCCCTGGGAGGCCCTGCCGGCGCCAAATGTGGGTTAATGAAATATGCGTGGTGTCGAGGGTAGCAGAGGTCATTTGGTGTTGTGAAGCAGACGGAGAAGGTGGTGATTTGGGCACGGAACTGGCTACTGGTGTCGGATCTGAGAGGGCGTTAGGGAGCATCACGAAGCCAAGACAGAGGCGCAGAACTGCGGAGAGCAGGAGGAGGGTTTGTGGATAAACGGTTAGAGGTCACCGTTGCAAGGTAAGAATACAATTTGTTCACATCAGCTTAGGTATCACCGTTAATGCATTATGTAATGTAAAAACACTGCATGTTAAAGCCCGCATGTTAAAATACTGTTTAACTGCTCTGTGACGATATTTTTGCAATGCTGAGTCATTTTACATTTATACACCATCAGCAGGCACTATCTAGGTCGGTGCCGTGTCGTCTCACCAATGCCCTTGCGTTTTCTGTTTGTGATCAGTAATCAACGTTCTGCTTTTGTCAGTGCTATTTTATAGCTTACGAGTATTGTATGCTGTGTTTCGTCCGCCAAACCACCCACGATATCCTACTCGTATGGTGCTGAATGACATCCAACAATTCCACGATCACCGTGCCCGTGGCCTGGATCCTAACTTGACACCGTCGATGTAAAATGCTACTCGTTGAAATTTGAAGGCAAACTAGCATCAAGCAGAGTATCAGGAGACGTATATGTAAAAGCCTTTTAAAAATGTGATATAACCCTCTCTGCACCCATCAACTTTTTCCATACATAGCTTTTTCCATACTTTTCCATATATTTTCCAGAGGCCGGGGTCCGCAAACACCCTTTCGTCCGTCTTTGCCAATTCCTCAGGACAAATCCATCCGCATCCCTTAGGCTTCCCATTCCGGGCTGGCAGTCATATCGCCAGACGACCAGACGACGGTAAGGACAGGTCCACTCCACACCAGGACCACTTCCTCTTCAGGGTGACCGTTTGAGCGGCAGAGCGGGATGTCTCATTGGGAGACTCCCGTCCCAGCGCGACCGTGACGGTTTTTTACCGCCGCTTCCCACCGTCAGTGGTCCACTCAATCCACACTCTTCAATGTTTCCACACTCTTTCATCATCTCGTAGCTCTGAAATGGTATTTTCAGGGCGAAAGAGCTTGTTCCCAAAGAACCCTTTTTTGGTAGTTCTTCGTGAAAAAAGATTCACTACGCAACGATACCAGGCGAAGCGCCTGCCAACTAATTTATACTGGCAACTGGCGACTGTTTAGAGACGCCTTTGTCCAACTGGTGACCGAGGTCAGGCTGGCGACCCCGAAATGGGCATTCAATATTTTACAGATTTAACATCTCAAATTATCGCAGAGCAACAATGCTTCACCGTTCGTCTTGTCCAGCCACGCCGAGTGATGCCCTTTTTATTTGGAAAAGTCAGCTGAACTGTTGAACTCAGATAAAGGTCAGGTCAACGTTTTCAGGTCGGATGGATGGATGGATGGATGAACAGATCAATTTCTCGAATCATAAAAAATACGAATGTATGTGTTTTATAACGAATAGAATCGTATATGTTACGGGTCATATGCTAACTTGGGCAGTATGCAAACTGCCCGGGCAGTATGCATACTACCCAACAGCCCGGGCAGTATGCATACCGCCCGGGTAGTATGCATACTACCCGACCCCTTGGGCAGTATGCATACCGCCCGGGCAGTATGCATACCTCCCGGGTAGTATGCATACCACCCACCTTTCTTCTCACGGGCAAGATGTTTACTCGGGCAGTATGTTGACTACACTTCGTGAGGCTTTTTAATGCAATAAGTCGTGTATATATGTGAATGACAAATGTTTTAACCTTCCAGGTGGTGGTGGGGGGGGGGGCATTTTTTGTCCCCCCTTAGTTTTTTCGATATATCTCCAGAATTCCGCTGCGCCGATTGCCACCAAACTTTCAGTACCCTCCCGGGATCGTAGCTATTACACATTGTGACCAAAATTTTTCCAAAGGCTACGATAGGTTGGCCGCTAATGACGTCGGAGTGACGTCATTTCTGCCATTTTCGACCCAAAAAAGGTTTCGCGGGAAGAGCTGTCAGGCCTACAGCTTTATAGATACAGAAAATGTTTAAGAATAGGTATAAAAGGTGTCGAATTAGAGGGCTACAAAACTGCTATTTCGGATTTTTTTAAAATTTTTAGATTTTGACGCCCCCCCCCCCAAACCAAAAATGTATTTTTTTAAATATAATAGGCAAAAAAATCCAAAAAGTTTTTTTTTTAATTTCGAAAAAAAAAAACGGAAAATATGTGATAGTCCCTACCGCCTTCTATCCACATACCAAATTTGAGATTGATTCCTCTTTTTTGGCGAAGTTATAGCGAAAAAAGAACTGTTCAAAATTGATAACGTCAAATTTTGTCGTCGTCGTTTCATTTTACTCAGTTCACGCTTCACAATGACAATGACTTGTTGGCCACTGGTTATTCAACAATGGATTTGGGAAAAAGTAATTTCAACACTTTATTCCAATCCTCATTCCATCCTACGATCGATCAATCACGTTTGAAGACAAAAATTCTTCTCGGTCGATCTATTGTTATCTAGAGAGCCATTTATATTCTTAATGTGGACATGGATTACACAACTTTAAGTCGGAAAGCGGGCAGTATGCAAACTGCCCAAGCTTTTGGGCGGTATGCATACTGCCCAAGGGGTCGGGTAGTATGCATACTACCCGGGCGGTATGCATACTGCCCGGGCTGTTGGGTAGTATGCATACTGCCCGGGTAGTTTGCATACTGCCCAAGTTAGCATATGACCCGTACATATCGTGTATCATGTAATTTCGAGTATACATGATTTCGAGTATAAAGGAGACCAAAGGAACAAACCAAGCGATGAAGATTTTCGACAACATTTCGAGAAGCTACTGAACCCACCCACCGGGTATACTGACATGGAAATTCCGAATTCAGATATGTACGTGCCCGTTCTGGACGACCCAATCACACCGGCCGAAGTCAATGCAGCGATTAGAAAATTGCATAGAAATAAAGCAGCAGGAATCGATGGTGTACCTCCGGGGATTTTCAAACTCCTATCAAGCGAATGGTTGGATATTTTAACGGTTTTGTTCAATTTAGTTTTCTCAGGTGAATATGTGACGGAAGCCACATTTATTTTCGAATCGCCGCTTACAGGAATTGACAGAATCATAAGGCACGCATATTGGCATGAGACTTAAAGCCAAACACGCAAAAGTGAAGTCATCTGAGAAGAACGGCGCTTCTATTACCGACACTTTCATGGATAACGCTGGTCAACAAGGCGCAGACGGCAGATGGCCTGCCCCACCTGGACCCGACGTAGCGCCTTCCCCTCGTATCGGTCACACACCAATTGGGTGGTCACGCCAAAAAATGGGTTACACCTGTCATCATAAAGGTGTAAACAGCCGGCTCCCCACCCACATCTGGACCGAACCCATAACGGAACGTAATCTCTCTTCAAGGCGCAATCAGCGGGTCTCCCGTGAGCCACCCCTCTGTTCCGCGCCCGGGCTATCGGACACCGGCACCGCACTCATCCAGGGGATCGACACCGTGAGCGGTCAAACAACAAGCACCTGGCTTCACATCTTCCAGCGCGGAGACCACTCAGGGCCGTATCGCGCAGCACGCTCCGGGCAAATAGAAGGCGTCAAGCCATCAAAATTACACTCACGCCGACGGAGTTATCAGCCGCCGACAGACGCTAACCAAAATTCCCAGTCACCCGATCCCTGCGGAATCAGAGGTGCAAATATGTACGTCCAGAAGAGCAGATGTTCCGTGCCGAGAGTGGGACACGCCAATGCCCATATCTGGCATTCACCTGACGAGCAGCGACGCCGACGGTCAGGGATTATTGATACTGGACGGCAGCTGGGAGTGGTGGCGTGCTCCTGTAATCCGGCTACCCGGAGGCATGGATTTGTGGATCTCTTGAGGGCGGGAGCCCTGCTCTGCGGCGGTCTGTGTCGATCGGGTGCCCGCACTGTGGCAGTGCGCGCGCGCGCGAGAGAGAGAGAGAGGTGGTCGATGGAAATGTAGAGTTGTTATGCGGAGTGGCTCCGCCGAGAGTATTATCATTTAGGAACTTATCCCTCAACTGAGGCACAACCGGACCACCCACAACGCCGAGTCGACAGACCGGCAGGGGTGCGTACAACCGTTGTTTCCTTTGAGCTTGGGCGAAATTATCCGCACTGTGGCAGTGCGCGCGAGCGAGAGAGAGGTAGTCGATGGAAAGGTATGCACTGTGGCAGTGCACGTGATTGAAGAGCAGGCAGGGGCCGGGAGTGCGTGAGAAACGTAGCTTCAACGGAAGAGAGTAATAACGTAAATGGGGTCAGAAGGACACCCAGTGCCAATTTGCTTAGAATTCAGGGACTTAAAGGGGTTAATACCTCATTATACGCGCAGAAGTACCAAACAGGGTATAAACTCACCTCAAGAGATAACCATGCAAATTTCAGCGCCACTGGGGGGATTAGATGGAAACGGGAGGGTCGGTTTGTCTAGCCGAATGTTCTTCGTAGATGTATGCATGATCGAATAAATGGTGCGTGAGCAGATGAAAGGGAGTAACGAATGGTTATATTAAGGACCAGTGGGAGCTAGACACTCATGCTCGAATTGCATTTTGTTTCTATGATGGGATAGAGCCCTTGACATCGAACGGATACGTAATGGGAACATGGGAAGGCCTTGCCCTGGGGTTTAAAGCCAAGCAATTCCATCAGCCGGTGACAAATCCCACTCCTTCCAAATTGAACCCATTCCTCCCCGAGCAGTGAAGACTATATGTTGTAAGGGAATTGCAAGCCTCTCAAATAAATTTGTACTGCACGACGACGGAGCCAGTGCCGAGTGGGAAATCAGACAGGCGTTAAAGAGGAGGCGATACACCTGCCCAACCAGTGTCGTCTTCGAGGCGGACGATTACACTCCGTAACGGCCACCCGTCACTCACACGGCACATGTGCACCGCCAAGCCGACCAGCCGCACCGCTACAGTACTGGCGCCCTTTAACGTGGGGCATTGCAATTAACTTTCAACACGAAGTAACCAGAGTTGCTCGACCTAAGAACCCACTAATAAAAACATTGAAGATACGACAAACATTTCTTTAGGAAGACACGGAAGAATGCAACTAATTGATCTCACTCTTTGCAGACATGGAGCGATCAAGAATGATCGGATCAGTGGACAACTTCGACGGACAACAAAACCTACAGGAATGGATCCAGATGGTTAACAGAGCGGCTGAGTTCGCCGGCTGGAGCGACGATGCAACATTTAAAGCGGCGATGTTCCGTCTGCGAGGAGAGGCAGGAGAGCATACCGAACAACTAAAAGCTGAAGGAAAGATAAAAACTTGGCAAGAACTCCAGGAAGCCCTGAGGGAGCGCTTCGAAACGGCGGGAAAAGAACAGTGGAATCAATTTTTGCTCAATACCGGCACTCAAGGGTCGAAAACCGTGCAAGAGTGGGCGCAAACAGTTCGGATGCTATCGCTCAGAGCGCTTGGGTCGGAACCACTGGGAGTGAAGGAAGAAGGAACGGATCCAAGAACACCAGAACAGGAAGAACTTGCCGAAAGTGCTCGAAAGGAGGCAAGAAAAAATCTACTGGATTTCATGCGAAGAACGAATTTCGTCAGAGGGCTGAGGAGCAGTCTCCGTCAGATGGTGTGGAGAAAAAAATGTAAAACATTCGACGAAGCGGTCAAAACGGCAGCAGAAGAGGAGGCAGTAGAAGCAAGTCACCGGGAGGAAGAGATACTAAGCTGCTATAAAGCCGAAGCTCCGGAACTGTCAACGACAGGACTAGTGAGCAAGATCATCGCGGCCCTGGAAGCGCGCGAAGAAGAAAAGAAGCAGAAAAATCGGGCCGATGGAACCCACTCGGAAGGAAACAAGAGGGAACAGCACCGCCAGGGGAGGAGAGCCCACCTGACCAGAAATCAGACGTCCGACGAGGAATCAGAGGAAGAACAAACGCGGCCCCAAAACACTAGGACACATCAGGCATCCAGGAACCGTTTTAGCAACGCCAATGGCACAAGGATGGTTCACAACAGCGGCATGCACTACGGCGACCAGATCCCCCTACCCATGTCGACCCGTATGGGGAGCAGCAACCAGCACAGGGAGGAATGGCGGCGCCCAGCACAGCAGGATGGAAGCCGCGGACCCTACTACGACCACCGCTTCAGCCAGGATAGAGCACTAAACCGGTGCTTCAACTGCCATCGACCCGGTCACATGGCGAGAGATTGCTTCAATGCCATCGGACAGCAGCAGGGAAACGGCTATCGCCGGCTGTGATGGGGGCACGGCCGGCCGAACAGCAGCAGTCAGCCCCTTCCTCAGGCCGGTATGGGTCTCACGGGAACGAGAAGGAGACGGCGACGACACAACATATAACCGAACCACCGACGGACGGGGAAGAGAACCGGAGGAAACTAGAGGAAACGAGCTTCAAAACTTATGAAGTGCGGGAACAGAATACGAAGAAACGTCAGCAAACGCCGGGGGCGGTGGAAGCATGCACAAGCAAAATCAAGATCCAAGGAACGCCAGCGTCCGTCCTCATCGACACCGGGTCGATGGTTACACTCGTGAGGTCGTCCCTCATCCCACAACAAGCCCTCCCTCCAAGAGAAAACGTGCGGATAATGCTCAGATCAGCATCAGGACACCACATCCCAGTCACTACGTGCACGACGCTGGAATTCGAGCTCGGGAAACAGCGGAAATCCCACAAGGCATACTTGTGCCCGGAACTGCACTACGATGCAATCATCGGATTTGACTTCTTGCAAGCACACCGCGTCACGATCGACGCTGGGAGACGAGTTCTCAAACTGGACTGGACCAACAAGATCCCTCTGGAGTCAGCAGAAAGAAGCAAACGAGAGAGTATGGGGCTGCATGTTACGCACACGGGGGACGAGGCACAAGAAACTGACCAGGGCCCGCGAACCGGTCGCGGAAGCACCTTCAAGGAGACACAGAAGTCCAGCACACGACCAACCCGCCCTGACGAGCCCCTCAGCCCCGTCCCGGAGCAGGCATGTGCAAAAACGGGTCGGCCGGGGACACGACGGAGGGCCGATGAAGATACCCGACGAAACTCCGACACGAGGGAGAACCCTGACAGTACAAGCTCTGACGCTTCAGATCTAGGCGTCTCGGAAGAGGCGATCAGCCAACTGGACACAGGTACGCTACCGAGCGGACAGCGAGAGAAACTACTGACACTCATCCGGGACAACTCAACGTGCTTCTCATGGAAAGGAGAACTTGGGACGTGCACCCTGATCGAGCACCACATCAAACTAACTTCTAAGAAGCCCATACGGAGACCCGCCTACCAAGTGGCTCACTCACAAAAGGAATTCATCGAGACCGAAGTGAGAGATATGCTCAAAAAGGGCATCATCGAACCGTCGGTCTCTCCATACGCAGCGGGCGTCGTACTCGTGCCAAAGAAAACCGGTGAGCTGAGGTTCTGCGTGGACTACAGGGGCCTGAATGAGGTGACAGTCCCGGACCACTATCCCTTGCCACTAGCCCACGAAGACATTTTCAGCACACTCGGGGAAGCCACGATCTTCAGCTGCCTTGATTGCCAGCAGGGTTACTGGCAAGTGAGAGTGGCAAAAGAGGACCAGGAGAAGACGGCGTTCAGGTGTTTCCTCGGTTTGTATAGCTTCAGAGTCATGCCCTTCGGCCTCAAAAACTCTGGAGCTACATACCAGAGGCTAATGGCCCACGTACTATCGGGATACATCGGCAAATTCTGCCACTGTTTCGTCGACGACATTATATGCTACTCGAAAAACTTCGAAGAGCATGTGCAGCACCTGCAGCTCATCTTCGAGCGCCTGCAAGAGGCTGACGTCAAGTTAAAACCGAGCAAATGTGCTTTTGGAAAAGAGAGCGTGACGTACCTGGGACATGTCATCTCAGTGGGGGAACTGCGCCCCGAACCAGGAAACGTGGAAAAGGTTCGAAGCTTACCCAGTCCCGAAACTCGCAAGGAGGTCCGATCGTTCCTGGGCATGGCGTCCTACTACAGATGCTTCGTGAAGGACTTCGCACGACTCGCTAAGCCCCTGACCGATCTCACCAGAAAGAACGTTCCGTTCCTGTGGGGCAGGGAGGAAGAGGAGGCCTTCGCGACCCTGAAAACGGTGCTCACAAACGAACCGGTGCTCTCTCTTCCCGACTTCACGCTACCTTTCGTGCTCATGACCGACGGCAGCGCGACGGGACTGGGGGCAGTCCTGGGACAACAAAGAGACCAAGAACCGAGAGAAAGAGTGGTCGCATACGCGTCAAGACGTACGGAGGTCAACGAAGAGAAGCTTTCGGCGTGCGAACTGGAGTGCCTGGCCTTAGTGTGGGCGGTGAAGCATTTCAGACAATACATACTGGGACGTCAAACCACGGTGATCACGGATCATTGGGCTTTGAAGTGGCTGCTGGACCTGAAGTCAGGCAATCCCAGACTACAGCGGTGGAGGATGCAACTGCAAGAGTATGACCTCAAGATCGTTCACCGACCCGGGCGCCTTCATCGGAACGCAGACTTCCTATCCCGACTGTACGAAGGGGGCAATGGTGAGAAGGAAACCGAAGCGGTGTCAGCCGCCGTCCTGGAAGGCGACACATCCCGAGCGGCCGAATCGGCGTCACGAGAGGGAACGGTAGCGGGACCAGAAGAAGAAGAAGAGATACCGAACCCAGGCCAGTCGCCAACTGCCGCGGAAGGAAAGACGCGCCTCGTTAGTGCCGTCCAAACCAGAAGCCAAACAAGTGACGCGGAACCCCAGCAAAACCCTCCTCACCTCACAGAGACCGACGGGCTAGCAGAACAGGGTTCCCGGGTTCTCGAAGCAAGAGGAACAGGGTTCCAGTTGTCAAGCCAAGCGGCGGGAGGAAACAGCTCAGTCTCAGAGCAAGCAAAAGATAAGGGACCAGAGATGTCGCTAAAACAGCAAGAAGAAGCGGGCTACCAACGTCACGGGAACAACCCACCGGAGGAAACGCCGAGGGAAGGAAGAGCGGCACTGGGCGAACAGCAAGAGAGGGATGACGAGTGTCGACAGCTCAAGGCCGCCATCACCTCGAACGAGCCATTGCCAAAATGGGCTCAAGGACACAGCTTCCATATATCGAGCGACGGCGTGATAGAACGGATAGAACGCGACTTAATAGGGACGCACGTCTACCAACCTGTCCTACCGAAAGGCATGACGACAATGGCGATACGGAACGCGCACGCAGGCCATCTAAAACTGGCAAAAACACTAGCAAAACTGAAGGAAAAGTTCTTCTTCCGAAACATGCACACAGAATGCAAGAAATACATAGAAGGATGTATCACTTGTCAAGAAAAAGACAAAGGACGAGCGAACAAAGCCCCGCTCGGGAACATGCCCCAGCCGTGGGGGGCATGGCACACGGTGGCGGTAGACGTCCTGGGTCCGCTACCCCAAACAAAATCGGGCAACAAATACATCTTCGTCATCGCCGACTATCTAACACGGTTTGTGCTAGCCGTGGCCACCCTGGATCAGACCGCCGAAACCACGGCAAGAACGCTCATGGACAAGTTCCTGGAGTATGGTTTTCCCGAAAGGCTTATCACAGACAACGGGCCAAACTTTCGCTCAAGGGTCCTAGAGCAACTGGGCAAACTCCTCCAAACGGCTCACCTCTTCACTACGCCCTACCACCCCCAATTCGACGGGTTGTGTGAACGATTTAACCGCACGCTCACGTCCATGCTCAGAGGATTCGTGGCGCAGCATCAAACAGATTGGGATGAAAATCTCCCTTACGTGATGTACGCGTACCGCACCGCCGTGCAGGAAAGCACGAAGGAGACACCGTTCTTCCTCATGTATGGACGACCAGCCCGGGAGCCCTTGGACATGCTACTCGGCCAACAACAGAGTCAAGGGGCCTTCCAGCTCACTCGATCGAAACCAGCCATGGTGGTGAGAATGCAGGCAGCGTTCGAGCGGGTGAGGTCTCGCCTCCAGGAGGCCCACATGCGTCAGAAGAAACAGCACGACCAGAGCAGCAAGGAACGGGTATTCGAGGTCGGGGATGAGGTCATGCTCTTAGACGAGAGGGTCCCGGCGGGACAGACCAAAAAGCTACACCCACCATGGAGACGTGGCTACAGAGTACTGGAAAAAATAGGACCACTCAACTATCGCATTGAACACCCAAACCGCCGGGGAAAAATCTTACGAGTCCATGTGAACCGGTTGAAACTCCAGAAATCCGGCCAAGTCTGGCCAGAGGATCAAAAAACGACCTCCCCCGAAAGGGGGGAGACTCGAGAAACAGACAGGTGGATACAACAGGAGCGTGGTCGGCACAAGCCGTTCCCAGAGCACTGGTCCAACTTAGACGAAAGTGAATCAGACGAAGAAAGCGCTGGAGGGAACCACGAGCAAAATGACCCTCGAGACGACCCGCCCCCATCCTGCGCCTCTCCACCTCCCCCACAGGCGACCGGGCGACCATATCGGGGTAACATCGGGGGCGTAGTACCGACGGCGGGGGCCGACCTCCCAATTGCAGCCAGGCTAAGGAGGGAGAATCTAACCCGCCCGCGCACGCCCATGCGGCACCGGGCCAGTGAAATCCCCGTGCTTCGCCGATCGGAGAGAATTCGGCTACGTAGGGAAAGGAGAGGGGAGGAACGCGAAGAGAGGAGCTAATGCCGCGCTACTCTGTTCCAGGAACCCGGGCATGGCTCCACCCTGGCTGATCTGGGTGTGCTTACTGAGGATTCAAGCGGCGGCACAAGTGCAAGAACTACCCGAAGGAAATGAAGAAGTCGTACCAGGATTGCATAGCGGACTTCTATTCCAACCGAAAGGACTACTCACCCTAGCCACCGGCGTCTGGACGGCGGTGGTACGTTTTAGACACACCGACGTGAAAAGGCAAGCGAACTCGATCAGAAACCAAATGCACGACATAACCCAGACATTAGTGGATCTACATGGAAGCCAAACTAACGCGACCCTTGACGGGGAAGCAGCGCGCCGTAAGGAATTCGTTGGTTATACTCTAGACATGTGGCTGCGAGAAAAGGGCTGGATGGAAACTGAAATGGAAGCAGCGGAAGACGACGTCGAGCAATTAAAAAAGGAGCTAAGAGCCAGTCGAAAAAGAAGGTCCCTCATACCGTTCATAGGGGATGGGCTAAAATGGCTATTTGGAACGTCGACGGAAAAGGACACGGAAAAGCTTCACCGAGAAATCAAAGATGTTGAAACGAGTCTCGGAAAACTTCATCACATCACCGAGTTGCAGGCCACTCTTATCGGTGCACTGTCTAAAGAGCAAACAACCAACAAACGAAACATTGCCCTTCTCGCCAAAAAGTCCGAAGAATTAGAGCTAACAATGTTTAATGCACTACGAAACAACGAACAGAAAATGACAAACATTCGTCAGGAAATTGATTTACACCAAGTAATCACGTCGGCAATCCGCACAGCGGGTGCAGCCGTCATGGCCTTCCGACACGAAGTCCAGAGGATCTGTCAAGCCATGGCCGATACACAGCAAGGAAAAGTGACACCAGCCATTCTTTCTCCCAGAGATTTAAAAGAGACGCTAAACAGCATCGAGGAATACCTACCGGGAGGGTGGACGCCTGCGATCACTAGATCGGACACGCCAGCCGAGATCTACAAAATATTAGACATCGTGGCAATTGCCACTGCTGGAGGGTGGGAACTACATATAAAGATCCCACTGGAATATCAGGCCTACAGCGACTTTTTGCTGTATGAGGTAAAAGCGGTCCCGACACATTTCCTCAATTCCTCAATGGCTGTAGAAACACAGACGACAGCAAAATACTTCGCAATCACCAACGACCAAAGATTGCATATTGAGGCTACCGCACACGACATAGACCAGTGCAAACGTCTCGCCGCAAAGACGATTTGCCATAAGTTGTCACCTCTCATTCAGGAGTCCAGAGAAGGGTGTTTGTATAACGCCTTCAGAGACAATCGACACCAAGCAGATCTAGACTGCACGAGGACAGTGGTGAAAACGAAACCACAAATGTACGCGCTAACCGATCGGAAATGGGTGTATGCACTACCGCGAGAAGAGATATTCGCCCTGCAGTGCGCCGACAACCAAAAAACGCCCCAGGGATTCAGGCTACAAGGCACAGGAATTTTCGGATTACCACCAGGCTGCGCCGCGTTAGGAGATAACTATATCGTCCCAGCCCATTTGAAGAGAACCGCAGGACTCACGAAGGATTTCAAGATGGACGATCTTACCCACTTTAAGATAAGTTTGAATTTGACGGCACTATTCTCGCGCCTTCCGGAGACAAAGGCACTCAACCAGACCACCTTGAGGCAAATAATCGAAACTATGCCGACATCGGACGCAGAAGATCCGCTGTTGACGGAGCTACGGAAAAGGGTGCACGATTGGAAACAACCCTCCGCGGAAGAGAACGTTGTAGGAATGTCCATCATCAATCAAACCTCCATATCCATCGGAACCCTCAGTTTGATCGGACTGGTAATCCTCACCATTGTCCTGTGCAGGAGAACTAGTACGCCTAACGCCCACGTTGTTCAGACGCCTCTGGCTCCTATCACGATCCCAGCCGACCCACTTGCCGCCGCGGTGCTTGCGGACATTCAAGGTCGGGTCAGTCGACTGGAACAAGTATGCCAAGAGCTGAAACACGACCCTGGGCGAACTCCTTTTCTGGAAGAAAAACTGCGGGACTTGCAGAAGAAATACGACCAAATGGCTCCGCTCCTGTAAAGAGGAGACCGACCGTGAGACCGACCGGACCGGGGCAAATCACTCACCGGAGCATTTCACAAAGGGGATCAGCAAACTGGCGACAATCGGTTCGAGGAAGGGAAAATATAGAGCAGCTACGTTCTATTGCCAAATCATATCCACTAATGATCCAACCTATCTCACACCCCAAAGGATACTCCGCCATCCATCTATCACCAACCCCAATTCAACACTATCCCGGCCATGCCAATTCAAAGGACAGAGGCGCCATCGTATGACACGGCGCCCGACTACGAGAGCCAACGGAATCCAGAGACAACAAAGACGGCGAAAGGCGGCGACAAGCACGTGCCGAGGGGGCACGCATGGATCAGAGGACGACTACAGGAAAGGTGGGGCAACGAGGGGCATATGGCGGGTTGTGTTCCCACTGTGTACGGACGCAATGTTTACTCAACAGTATTTGTGTGTTAGGTTAGATAGCGACAAGCGAGGGGTGCGTCATAGGACCGAGGACCACGCGATCTGTGTAAATTAGATAAGAATAGGCTTCGACATACCCTCGGGACGGAACTCCCTCGGAGCCAATAGCATAAGCTCGCCGGGTCTAGCGAGGAGTTTTTAGAGCGATCCATAGCGTTGGGTGATCGTGCTACGCATGTTAACCCCCAAATGTGGTTAAAGTTTTGAACCATCAGCCGACATCAGCCCACGATTAATGTACACGAACACAGCTAAAGAAGAAAGGAGTCAATGAAAAAAGTAGTTCAAAGGACAAACAAAGACAAGAGGAAACAAAAACAGCAACAATGAAAAACACGTAAATCGTGACGATGACTGAAGAAACCCAGCCTGAATTGGACCCACGCACACACACGTATGCACACAAACACGCACACGCACACGAAGAAACAAAATTGTGGGGGCACAATTTAAAAGAAATGAGCCTGAAAATGTGACGGAAGCCACATTTATTTTCGAATCGCCGCTTACAGGAATTGACAGAATCATAAGGCACGCATATTGGCATGAGACTTAAAGCCAAACACGCAAAAGTGAAGTCATCTGAGAAGAACGGCGCTTCTATTACCGACACTTTCATGGATAACGCTGGTCAACAAGGCGCAGACGGCAGATGGCCTGCCCCACCTGGACCCGACGTAGCGCCTTCCCCTCGTATCGGTCACACACCAATTGGGTGGTCACGCCAAAAAATGGGTTACACCTGTCATCATAAAGGTGTAAACAGCCGGCTCCCCACCCACATCTGGACCGAACCCATAACGGAACGTAATCTCTCTTCAAGGCGCAATCAGCGGGTCTCCCGTGAGCCACCCCTCTGTTCCGCGCCCGGGCTATCGGACACCGGCACCGCACTCATCCAGGGGATCGACACCGTGAGCGGTCAAACAACAAGCACCTGGCTTCACATCTTCCAGCGCGGAGACCACTCAGGGCCGTATCGCGCAGCACGCTCCGGGCAAATAGAAGGCGTCAAGCCATCAAAATTACACTCACGCCGACGGAGTTATCAGCCGCCGACAGACGCTAACCAAAATTCCCAGTCACCCGATCCCTGCGGAATCAGAGGTGCAAATATGTACGTCCAGAAGAGCAGATGTTCCGTGCCGAGAGTGGGACACGCCAATGCCCATATCTGGCATTCACCTGACGAGCAGCGACGCCGACGGTCAGGGATTATTGATACTGGACGGCAGCTGGGAGTGGTGGCGTGCTCCTGTAATCCGGCTACCCGGAGGCATGGATTTGTGGATCTCTTGAGGGCGGGAGCCCTGCTCTGCGGCGGTCTGTGTCGATCGGGTGCCCGCACTGTGGCAGTGCGCGCGCGCGCGAGAGAGAGAGAGAGGTGGTCGATGGAAATGTAGAGTTGTTATGCGGAGTGGCTCCGCCGAGAGTATTATCATTTAGGAACTTATCCCTCAACTGAGGCACAACCGGACCACCCACAACGCCGAGTCGACAGACCGGCAGGGGTGCGTACAACCGTTGTTTCCTTTGAGCTTGGGCGAAATTATCCGCACTGTGGCAGTGCGCGCGAGCGAGAGAGAGGTAGTCGATGGAAAGGTATGCACTGTGGCAGTGCACGTGATTGAAGAGCAGGCAGGGGCCGGGAGTGCGTGAGAAACGTAGCTTCAACGGAAGAGAGTAATAACGTAAATGGGGTCAGAAGGACACCCAGTGCCAATTTGCTTAGAATTCAGGGACTTAAAGGGGTTAATACCTCATTATACGCGCAGAAGTACCAAACAGGGTATAAACTCACCTCAAGAGATAACCATGCAAATTTCAGCGCCACTGGGGGGATTAGATGGAAACGGGAGGGTCGGTTTGTCTAGCCGAATGTTCTTCGTAGATGTATGCATGATCGAATAAATGGTGCGTGAGCAGATGAAAGGGAGTAACGAATGGTTATATTAAGGACCAGTGGGAGCTAGACACTCATGCTCGAATTGCATTTTGTTTCTATGATGGGATAGAGCCCTTGACATCGAACGGATACGTAATGGGAACATGGGAAGGCCTTGCCCTGGGGTTTAAAGCCAAGCAATTCCATCAGCCGGTGACAAATCCCACTCCTTCCAAATTGAACCCATTCCTCCCCGAGCAGTGAAGACTATATGTTGTAAGGGAATTGCAAGCCTCTCAAATAAATTTGTACTGCACGACGACGGAGCCAGTGCCGAGTGGGAAATCAGACAGGCGTTAAAGAGGAGGCGATACACCTGCCCAACCAGTGTCGTCTTCGAGGCGGACGATTACACTCCGTAACGGCCACCCGTCACTCACACGGCACATGTGCACCGCCAAGCCGCCCAGCAGCACCGTTACAAATACCCCGATCAATGGTCATATGCAAAGATTTTTATGAATTTTAAAAAAGGCAGCCCGAGTGATACAAATAATTACCGTGGTATTAGCATACAAGGGGCTCTAGTAAAAATCTATGAAAGTGTACTTAACAGCCGATTCAATAGCTGGTTCAGACCTGATGATGAACAAGCGGGAGGCTGTGTAGGTAAGGGCTGTGCTGAACAGTTGTTTACACTACGGCTACTTATTGAATATGCAAGAAAAACAAAGCAAGTGCTGTATATAGCCTACATAGACTATGTAAAAGCCTACGACAAGGTTAATCGAAAGACCCTTCTTCAGAAACTAGTACAGGGTGGACCAAAAAGGATGGAAACATTTTGAACTCGCATAAAATGTGTGTTATTGCATGCAGGTGACTGAAAATGATATCAAACGAGAGTACATTTCGTGGAAATTCATAATGACATCTCTCTCATCTGCTTTCTCTCGTTTTCAGTCTCCCACAGCAAATGTTCGAAGAGGCCACTTTTGCGAGACAGGCAAAGAGCGGCCCGCCTGGCTGCTGACGCGATAGCCCGATGACACATGTCCGCTGGTTTGGCTCGCACAGCCTTGGTGATCACTCTCTTCAGGTAACAGATGCCTTTAGAACCTTCCTTGTAGACCTGGCCTGAGGTGACCCCACAGGAAAAAATCCATCGGGGTCAGGTCAGGTGATCAGACAGGCCAGCTCCGACAGGCACTGCGGGATATCAGCCGGTCACCAAAGTGGTTCTCGCTCCACTTGAGCGTTGTTTCGCGATGTGAGGAGGCGCACCGTCTGGCTGGAATCACATGAGGTCCATGAGACTGCCATACTTCCTTTGGGCTCACTTCAACAACTTCCTTAGCGTCGCTTGGTAGCGCTTTTGGTCGTCAGCCACGGTGTTGTCGCTCCCATCCTCGAACCGAAGTGGAACTGGCCTGTCTGTCTTCTCATCTTACCTATGGATTCCTTTCCTGTGGAGTCATCTCAAGGGCCAGGTCTACAAGGAAAGTTATGTAGGCCTCTGGTATCTGAAGAGAGCGATCACCAAGGCTGTGCGAGTATACCAGAGGACATGTGTCATCGGGCTATCGCGTCACCCGGCAGGCGGGCCGCTCTGTGCCTGTCTCGCAAAGGTGGCCTCTTCGAACATTTGCTTTGAGAGACTGAAAACGAGAGAAAGCAGATGAGAGAGATGTCATTATGAATTTCCATGAAATGTTCTCTCGTTTGGTATCATTTTCAGTCACCTGCATGCAATAACACATATTTTATGCGAGTTCAAAATGTTTCCATCCTTTTTGGTCCACCCTGTAGATCACGGCTGTGGCAAAAGGTATCTCCGAGCTATTGACAGTAGTTTAACAGACACCGAACGTGTTAGGAAACGTTTGCTTCAAATCAACTACGGGAGTAAAACAGGGAGCGGCAAACAGCTGCTCTATGTTTACTTTTTACATTAACAGCACCATCAGAGCTTTGAAAGAATTTGGTAACGACACGTATTTAAAAAACCTGCATTGTCTATTATTCATGGACGACACAGTCGTCCTAGCAACGTCCAGAAAAGCTTTAGACAAAAAACTATCGCTTTTGATTCGGGCAGCGAAAAATATCGATATGGAGATTCATCCCGAAAAATCAAAGTTTATGACAGTAAATAGCAACGATGATGTTCCGTTTTATTTCGATCACATTGTTATAGGACATGTGGAAAAGTACGTGTATTTAGGCTCTCAAATAATGAATGCCCGATTGTCTGATCAAGTGAAAGCAAACATAGACATGAAACGGAGTCACTTGATCAAGTTCGGTTCCTTTTTAAAGAAAAACAGTGAAGCTCCGTTTTCAGTAAAGAAATTAGTTTTTGAGAGTGCTTTGAGCAGCACAGTTTTGTATGGCTGCGAGAGCTGGTTGTGCAACAACCTCCAAGCAGTGATCTCCCCAATATTAACGGCTCAAAAGCAATTATTATCTGTAAGAAGCCAAACCTGCAACGACTTAGTACATGCAGAGTTAGCTTCCCCAGACGGCAAAGCAGGGGTCCAGGAAATTCAAATTTCCTTTCTGAGGAAGCTCACAAGCCGATCTGATTTTGTAGGCAGCCCAGCTCACTTTGCCATGCAACTGAACAGGCAGGCAAACACAGCCGCGAGCTCATATATCGGTAATATTATGAGAGAAACACCAGGGTCCATTCGCGAGCGGAGCCTTCAAAACATACACATGAAAATAACAGGGTCTGAATCTTCCAGGAGAAAAACATACATCGATTTTAATACTGATTTTACGGTTCACCCGATATATACTAACAATGTTTCAGAACGGGCTCGTACAGCATTTACACGACTAAGGCTATGCTCACACCGCCTTAGGATAGAAACAGGGAGGTGGGCTAGAATCCCAACAGAAGAGAGACTATGCTCCTGTCGGCTCGGTGTGCAAACAGAGGCGCATGTGCTTTTAGACTGCCCAATCACTGAGCCACTTAGGAGAAATTTTACAATGCTGAGCTTTGATAGTTTGGCAAGCTTAATGAAAAGTAGTCCAAATGATTTGGCCATATACTCTCAGAGAGTTTTGCTGGCATGTGAGAACGTATGACGCGACGGATTTTAACGTGGTGTTTAGGTATAGTTTTAATTGACGCTGGTTCTCTGTATGAAATGTTTGACGGTTTTAATATGTTTTGTATATGATCTGTTTTAATGGACACTTGTCTTCTGGGTTTTATCCATCTAGTACCTAAGACTGTGTCAATTAACTACTACTACTACTACTACTAATCGTGTACATATGTAGATAATTTCGAAATAAGCTGTTCTTCTATTCCATCACCTGATAAACTAGATCTGGCTTGAATCCTAAGCCAGGTATGCCAGCTTTTGGCTCTCCGTACCCAATGCGCTTTAATCACTCGCAAAAAAACCTCGAGTGGCATCAACCCTTGCCGTTTGGGGAAGCTGTTGTGCCGTAATTGCAGTTGTCCTGTTCAGGGTCGGCCTAGGAGTCTTTCTATTGATTGAAACGGCGAATCGAGTAGGGCACATGGTTGGGGACCTTCCCAGATAGTCATCTGTGCTACATACTCACAGCACTGGCGGAAGTAGGTCAGCCCAAATTATCACATCCTGTCCAGGGCGGGCAGTCCGACGTCAAACAAGCCCTCCCGCCCTCCTGTGCCTGCCAACCATACCGGGGTGGCGTACTATCTCAGATGGGATCGTTTAAAGCCACTGATTATAGCCACGCCTGGCTGGCTGGGGTCCGGGAGGCTATGGGTGGCTCTGTGCGGCAGTATAGGCGGCTCTGGGCGGCTCTGGGCGGCAGTATAGGCGGCTCTGGGCGGCTTTGGGCGGCTTTGTGTGGATATGGGCGGCGCCGAACAGTTGTGGGCGACTCGTGGGGCTTCTGGGCGGCTTTGGGAGGTTCTGGGCGGCGTCTTTAGCCCTCCCTTTCCGACAGATGGTATCATTATCGCTGGGGTCACACTTCAGACGATGCCGCCCTAAAGGGGTGTGTCCCCCCGTCAGAGGCTATCTTCACTACCATCTAACTACAAGGGATCAGAACCCTCGAAACAATGCGAAATGGGAGGAGTCAGACAATAGAGAAGAGCGTTCAATGTTTCACAATACGATATGGGCCCTCTTGCTGCATCCTTTGGAGTCATCTCAACTGTGAAATGGACGTTGCTGTCCTGTTATCGGGCTAATTAGTGAGTTCGTAGTCGTTAGAAACGCTATGGTGACAAAGTATAGATCGAGTAGTCGTTAGTTACGCCAGTAGCGTCACTTTGTAAATCAAACCATTCAGCTGCTGACAGGTCCGTTTTTTGACAGCGTGTAATGTTTTGTGAAATTCATTCATTAGTGTCCACTGCTTTTTGTGGAGCCCACCAGCTAGCATGCTTGAGCTGACACACCGAATTAATTTGCTGACTTGGCTGTGATTACACGCCGTTTTTTCACTTGCTGGACGCGAAAATATTTATGATTCCAATAACAGCCATACACACAATCAGTGAGAGTAGGTAAATAACAGCTTAAACACCGAAGATTTCTGCACCGCACACGTCTGCTTTACCACAATCTTAGCGCTAAGATTTCGGCGCTCGCCGAAAGGCTTGCCGGCGGTGGAGACTGCAGTTCTTCATGTAACGGTATCAGCTTCCCCTTGCATAGGAGCTGCAGCTCTGCACATAACAGTACCTCACTCGGGGTGACTGCAGTAGCACACATAACAGTAACACTTCTTTCAATCTTGGTTGCCGTTTGTTTACTTTTTCTGCTGGGTTTTTATCCACACGCTCATGAATAGGAGCTGTTGTGACAAAAAAAAGCATCACAGAGTCGCCACTAGCTGAAGGTCTGTGCCGATAACAAAGCATCGCCAGCTTTGGATCACTAAGGCAGCTAAAGTTGTTAAACTGAGTGCCACTGTCGAGAAGAAATTAACATCATCTTGAGTAAATAAGCAATAAGCATACCTAGCATTTTTTCAGCTGAGCATCAACGCACATAATGAGTATTTGTGGTTCATGTTAATCACGTCATGTGAGATGCACTGACCTGTCGGTCCATCTCTGTTGTGATAAGGTGCGGCCGTCTCCTGCTTCATTGTGATAGCAACAAAACGTGATGCTCGAATGGCTGGCTCTAAGCAATAAGCATGAAATATATCCTTTGGTCTAATGTATGAGCGAGCATGGTGATTGCCGATTGGTCACCAATCACCATCTAACCCGCTCTGTACGTACATTAGGCAAAAGAGAGAGCAGGGGCCATCCCTGAGCTAGGTCTGGATTGATCAGTAGACAGTATGAGCTCGAGCAGAGAAAATGTTCTGTAATTTGAATTGAGTCTCTTTTACTTCCTAAACGGCGCTTGTCCCTTCGCAATGGCATATCACTGCTTGTGTGTTTGTTCGTTTTGTTGGAAGTAAGCTCCTCCGGACTAAGAAGGCCATTTCGACCAGAGTCTCGGATGAGAGGATAGGGTATAAATAAGCACAACCGCTATACGATAGAATAGGGACGTCCCGCCGCGATGGGACGGGAATGTCTCATTGGGCCAGGAACCAGCCCAGCCCGTCCTACCGCTCATACGATCCCCCGGAGCAGTAGCGGCGCAACACCTTCAATTAAGGGGGGGGGGCACTGCCGATTTTTTGTCCCATTCTTTCCATGCAACGCGCATAGGGCTAATGTTAAAATGCCAAAATCAAAGGGGGGCACGGTGCCCTGGTGCCCTCCCCGTTCCGCCGCCTATGCCCCGGAGATGGGCTAGTCCAGTGGAGACTGCCCTCACCACCGTTTGTCTGGTGGAGGTGACCACAAGCCCGGAGAGGGAAGTGTGATGGGAATATAAGTATTTTCCTTGAAGAAGGCAAGGACAGATCGAATGGCACTACTCGTTATGCGTCCGCTGTATGCAGTTCTCAGCTATACATACGCCACCTACATCGGCGAGACCCTACAGCGCCTCTTCTGGCGAAAGTGAGAAGCTGAGTCTCTGGACACTGCCACAAGAGAAATGAATGAGGCCTACTTTCACAGCTGCTCCTGCCGCTGGCATTGTGTGTTCCTACAAAGATGTAAAATGTATGATGTTGCAAATGGATACCTGATATTTCGTTTCTGGGATCGATCTCGATGCGGCTTGCTGTGCTAGACTACCAAGGCTAATGTATAATATATCGGTGAATGCGTCAGTCACACGTTTACCTACACATGCCCTCAGATAGTCAGGTCAGATGTGTGTGAGGTTTCCGGTCGTTTTTCTATATTTGGCACCCGTTCTGTCCTCAAGATATCTAAATCCTTCTCCTCCACGCTGCAGCCCCTTCTCCGCGCTGGACAGGCAACTTTATCTCATGCGGGCGGCTTCCACTGGAGCGCACCGCGTGGGATACGGCTACGGGTGTCGGGTGGGCTCCCAGGGGAGCCCGTCTGTAGCTGGGCGTAGTGAGTGCTTGGGGGGGGGGGGGGTCTGGTCGGCCTGTCCTAACAGATGGGCTCAGCCCCGGCGACTCACTAGGGTGTCTGCCCAGACCAATGTCTCCCCTAATTCGTATCATCCTCCCGGCTCTGAAATGGTCTCATTGAGCCGAAAGGGCCTAAACCAACAAAGCAAAAACAAACAAAAAAACTTTAGTTGAAGCCACGGGACACGTTTGTTCTTTACAGTTTGTTTTACTGTTCATCTGCCTGCCGATATTCCTAGTATCAGTGTTCTTTTTTTACAATTAGATCTGTGTTCCCTGTTTTCTATTTTTGAACTATGTACTACTAAACGAGAGGTCCAAACTGGGACTTGGGGACGGCATCCATCAATTCACTACTAATTTGTCGGCTTATGAAAGAGATGTGAGAGCGATCTACATCTCTCTCTCTCTCTCTCTCCTCTCTCTCTCTCTCTCTCTCTCTCCTCTCTCTCTCCTCTCTCTCTCTCTCTCTCTCTCTCTCTCTCTCTCTCTCCTCTCTCTCTCTCTCTCTCTCTCTTTCTCTCTCTCATTTCTCTCTCTCTTTCTCTCTCTCTCCTCTCTCTCTCTTTCTCTCCCTCCCTCCCTTTCTCTCTCCCTCTCTCCCCCTCTCTCTCTTTCTCTTTTCCCTCTCTTTTTCTCTATCTCCTCTCTTTTCCTCTCTCCATCTCATTCTCTATCCTATCTCCTTATTTAATCTCTCTCCTCTCCCTCCCTCTCCCGTTCGGCTATCTACCTGCCCCATTAAGACCTATCTGGACGCCCGTTGAGTACCGTGATCATGGCACACCTCCTCCGCGGCACTCTGGCCGGCCCCGCGCCCATACATAACGGGACCTTCTCTCAGCAGCACGCGTAGGCACGTGCCGGCCCACCGTGCCGATCGGTCGAGCGTAGGTAGGAAGCGCCTCACACACCTGGTCTACACATGACCCCATGCCCAGCTGGAAGTCACAAAGTACTCGCATGGGGTCAGTTGAATGATGCATGGTGTAATGCATACATAGGTATAAGAGGCATTTTAGAGTCAGATTTGTGGGATGATTATATGTAGTTGTCCCGGCTTTGCTCAGTTTGCAGATATTGGCTACATAAAACTTATTTAATAAGCTGCTTTCCGCTTGCTGTTGGAAGTTAAAATTCCTTCGTTATCTTATGGGACACTTTGGCATCTTGTGGAAGATGTGGGAGCTGCTCTTATTTAGAATCAGGCTTCTGCTTCCTTATTTGAGTGGTTTGTCG
>NW_024883361.1:0-99228 GCF_019059575.1 Amphibalanus amphitrite
GCCGCGTCCGGTCGAGCGGTGACGCCAGGCGGCCGGCGCGCCGCCGCCGCCGCCGCGCGGGACCGCCGCCGCCGCGGCCGAGACGGCGTGCTCGAGGCCGCCACGCCACCGCCGGTGGAGGAGGGCGCCGTCGACTCGGAGCCCCATTTGCTGCCGGCGGTGGGAGACGGTCAGTGGGCGGGAGACGATCAACATACGTAACTTGGACAAATGGCGCTACCCAGAGAGCGGCCGGTAGTGATGGGCCTCCACAACCCTGCAGCGTGCGGCGTAACGCAAGTTTAGTGCATCAGCAAAGTGCAGTGGCAAAAAGTGACAAAGCAAAACGGTAGCGTGACGCTCGCGCCAGACCCACTTAGGATTAACACGGCCCAGCAAGTAGATTCGACAGCAGATTCGACAGTTACAGCACGAGTGACGGACGGATGTCAATCAGCGACTTATACGCCGCACACGTGTCAAACACTACAAAGAGAAAGACCCCCCCCCCCCCCAGCCAAGAGAACAAACTGTCTACAGAAGATACCATGTTAGTGAAAGTTCGGCCCGGCCCGCATATACGGGCACGGATAGGTGTTGAAAACCCCACCGCTACCACTATCTAAAAACCCATCCTCAGCGCATCGTGCAAACTGCACGGCTTCGAGAATAACTAGGTCGCTCGATGGATAAGTGGGACGAGGCGACATCTGTGCCGTCTGCAAAGCCTCTGCACGGATCCTCGCTAGTTCTCAGAACGTGTGGGAGACGAGGACTGAGGTTGAGGGCGGAGGGTACATCTATCCGACAAAACTGCAACGGTACAGGTGTGCGAATCGCCGCTGCAGCCGCTAAACATTCTGTATACAGCTGGTTGAACACGGAGTGCATACCGGTGACTCGTAAAAAGCAGAAAAAGGATTCTTGGTGCGTGACAGTGACTTGGGAGTGTGACACTTTGTATCATATCCGTTCAGCCTCGTTTATGTGAGAAGCATGTTTGAATGTTGTGTCAGCAACGTTCTCATGGTTATTTGTGTGCCAATATGTTGCAATGCTAAGCAAGGAGAGGAAAAACGCCGCTACATGCATGGGAGAGCTCATGATGTACTACGTGCACATTCGATGTGTGGCCTTTCATCACATGGCAAATACAAAGCTAGCGGATCGCTGCATCGACAGATCTAACAACAGTGAATGCAGAATGAATGAACGCCAGCGGGTCATGTGGTACAGCAATGAATGTTATCAGGATCCAATGAAGGGAGGACATTGAAGACAGCACAATGGTGAAAATGACAACTGATAACGGGGAAAACGAACAGCCAGGAAAAACAATGCATCGAAATGGAAAGCGGTCAGATAGACGTAACAGGATAACAGAAAGAAAAGATTGTATAATGGGCGAATGAGCATGAATATGAAACAGAAAGTGAGGTCGAAAGTAAGGCCGCAAGCGTAAAAACGCCAGGTAAACAGCCGGCAAACAATGGGGAACAATGAGGAGAGGTAAAGGTCGAGAAACGGGATACGGGCGAGGGCGTAAGACCGGAGAGGGTAGAGAGAGAGAGAGAAGAGAGAGAGAGAGAGAGAGAGAGAGAGAGAGAGAGAGAGAGAGAGAGAGAAGAGAGAGAGAGAGAGAGAGAGAGAGAGAGATAGAGAGAGAGAGAGAGAGAGAGAGAGAGAGAGAGAGAGAGAGAGGAGAGAGAGAGAGCGAAAGCGAGATCCTTCGCCCACGATCCGGCGATCGCGTATCCCCCTCCCACCCAACATTCCTAATCCTCACAGCGCACCTAACATGTCACCCAACACCGTCACTCGTGGGCGAGCCACGCGTCGCTCTCTGTGGATACGAATATGCGTTCCTCCCACGTGCCGTACGCCCCAGCGCTGGCGGCGCGTGTGGATCTGCGCTAGGCACCTTACAAAAACTATCCAAATCACTGGCAGCAGCTGCAACGGCGGCTGCAGCAAGACAGAGATGCATACCGCCGCTACCACCGCCGCCCCTTACAGCAGCGGCTGCCGAGCAACTGTGTGTAGCCGGGTGTCTGACTCACACACACAGTGCACTGTGAGCCCGCACAAAGGCGCGCACAGGGAGGCGGAAAAACGCGCACCAACCGACCGATGGACTGACAAGGAAGGACCGAGTGACGGGATGAAGGACGGAAGTGCGGGCGGACGAGACGCGTGGACGGACGGACGGACGGACGGATGGACAGGATTCCGTAGAACTTTCACGCTGCTCTGCACGGGCACAAGAATGGACAAAGAAACAGGCAGGGGGCAAAGTAACAGAACAAGGTGCATAGGAAAGCCAGGCAGGGCGGACCGGCCGGCCGGCCGGCCGGCGGAGGCGGACCAGTGAGCTGGGGAGAGTGGCCGGAGTAAGACAGAGCAGACGGGGTCGGGTCACCAGGGTCATGGGGCAGACGGCTGGGCAGTCAGCCAGACAGACACGTCTCGCCAAGATCCGGTACCGTCCGAGAATCCAGATAGGCGTCCGCCGGTGCGCGGAAGGGGCGATAATTTGAGTCAGCGAGGGGTGGTGACACAGCGGTCCATTATCCATGACCGGTGACGGGGCGGACCGGCCGGCTGCCAGAAAATGACGTCACAGGGGGTCATAGTGACGTCACAGGAGGGTCATAATAATATCCAGGGAAGACGTATCTGCCATAGGGAATAATCAGTTCGTCCTCACATGCACGGGCTTGTATTTGGGCGTGGAGTTGAATGCAGCACACATCAAGACCAGTTACCACAGTGGTGGATGTGGTAGAAAACAGTCGCCAAATTGTCGACAGATGAGAGTGGTATCGGTGCCAGGCCGCCGGGCTGGGCGCGTGCAGGGCAAACGAAACACAACGAGCTGAAACAGACATAACTCCACTACTACGAGGTAACAAAGGGTCACCAACGGGCGGAGAGCGCCATTCCAACACAGGGCCGGCACGCCGACAAAGAAACCAGCAAGCGCGTGAGAGAGTAGAGTGTGCTGGCTACACCAAGCCTGACAGAAAGACAGAGACTGAGGGAAAGAGGGCGCATACCTTTTGAACAAGGGTAAGCTATGCTGCCTGTTCATGGCCGACGGCCGGGTGGCATAGCAGCCGGCGGCTCGGGCTGCAAGAGGGTGAGGTTCGGTCACAGGGCGGCCGGGCCGCGGCGGGGCGGCGCCACCGGCCCTTACACGAACCCCTGCACAGTTACAGCCACGGACAGCGGCCCGAGAGAGCCAGCGCTCAGTACCCTCAGGAAATACACAGAACTGACAGCAACCGCCTGCAAACTCTCAGAAACTTTCAGAGTACTGCTGTGGCTGGGGAAGCGCCGGAATTTCATTAGGCACAGGAACTTTTGTACAAGTTTCTTTGAAATCAATTCTGACTGCATGCTGAGACCGTGATGAAACGGGTGCAGAGAATGCAGTCGATTACTGTCACCTACCTTCGTATCTACCCTTTCTAGCTCCGATATTATTTCACGGGTCCCTCACACGAGAAGGAGAAGTTAAACACAGAGTTATTAACTGAGAGCGAAGTACACAGCCAGCCAAAACATCAGCCGAGCGGCTACACAGAACAACACACAGAAAGCGGGTTTCGCGCGGCATGTTACGCCACACAAACACACAAACACACACACAGAAAGTAACGGAGGGTCGACGGCCCATGCAGAGACTAGACAATTAGTCACGACTGACAGGGCCGATAACAGCGGTGGCTAACGCGCCGCTGACACGTGGGCCGCTGGCTGAAGCCGTCAGTGACAGCCGGCACGCCGGCACGGGACCCATTGACAGACACAAAATGAGTCCATTTGGACCGGAGGGAAAATGAGAGAGACACGGCGAAGCGAAGCAGGAAGGTGGGGGACGACGGAATGCAGTCCCCACTTGTAATTTCGAGAATGTGTCTGCTTATACTACGAAATATTCCCTGAAGATTAGGCATTGTTCTGTAACAGAGATGCATCTCAAGCTGACCAGACGTGCTCTGTCAGGGAGACGTCAGAGTGATGAGTCACAGGGATGGTATGGACCAACACAGTGCACGTAAGGACCGGATAGCAATGATGTGTATTGCGTAATCTATGTCAGACGTCAATCAGAACAGACTGAGTGAACCGGAACAGACAGGTCCGGTCAAGACGGAACAGGATACAACCCGGACCGGACTAGTTAGCAGATAATGTTGCGTCACAGACAGCGAAAGTGATTATTGCGGGGGTATAGGGCAATAGGAGTACTACCTTATCCGGTATGATGGTGAACCAGCCTGACTTCGGTATGTGGGAATGTGAGTCACACACTACCACAGTCGGGCTGACTGCGGTGCACAGATGGTTCCGTACGGCACGGCACACCTGTGCCGCGGCGTGGTGAAAAATGGGACACAGAGCGCCCGGGCACGGTTTGCTCAGGTGTGGCACACTCATGACGGACATCAGGTGGTACGGAACTAAGGCAGGGTCGCAGGGTAGATAGAGACGGATACTGGGACACTAAGCGGTTCAGACTGATGCAGACGGGTTTGGTTCCGCCACTACCACTCAACTGGAATCGGTCTCGGAAAGGACACACATAAGTGGTCACACCAGGGTCTGTCTCGTTTGGGTTGGACGGGGACCGGTACTGTCACCAGTAGTTTGTGTCAGACTGTGGCGATGGCGGGGTTCACAGAAGGCACGCCACTCAGCCGCGGCTCGGCTCACGTATCGAGCGGACTCCACATGGCGAAAACCGACGGTGAAAGGGTGAAAACGGTACCAGCCGGTCCGATGAAAGCCATGATGCTGGAGCGGTTGGATTTGGGCAAAAAAGCGTACAAATAAACCGCATACCAGGATGACTGTGGTCGGCACCAAAATCTTACAAAGCAGCTGCTGTGTGATAGGCTGAAGAGAAGACCTACCTAGAATATCCTCCCTTTAATCGATTCTGCCCGCCGCTAAGCCACCCGTAAACAATGAGCCTGCCGCCTGTAACCACCATCACCTTATCAAACAGCCCTGTCCCATCCGCCCACACCGATCTTACGATCACACGTTTGTCACCTTGCGTCTCAGCTGCGACTTCCTCCCCCCCCCCCCCCTAGGCCGTCTCAGCACTCTCAGCCCCTCTGTCCTCCTCTGAGCCCTCTGTGCCTCTCTGAACCCTCTGTCCTCCTCTGAGCGCCCCCTCCGCCGGTCGTGCTCGGACGTACCTGGGCGTGGCCGGCGTGGCGGGCGTGCTACGTGACACGGGGCTGGCGATGTGCTGCGGGAGCGCGACGGCCGTCCGCTGCCGCTCAGCGGCTCCATACCGGGCGTTCCCGAGCTGGCTCTCCGCGGACACCAGCGCGGCACGTCGAGGAACACATCGCCTGGCGGGGAGAGAGCAGTGAGAGGGTAAGAGGGGAGGGAGGGAGAGAGGAGAGAGAGAGAGAGAGAGGAGAGAGAGAGAGAGGAGAGAGAGAGAGAGAGAGGAGAGAGAAGAGAGAGAGGAGAGGAGGGGAGATCGTCTAAGGAAGGGGCGGGTGGCTAGAGCGAGAAATACAGCGGCGGAGGGAAATGGAACGGTCAAGGCGAGATCTACAACATCCTAAGGGAGAAATGGGAGAACCAGGGCGATAATATACCACTAAACACCCAAAATAGTGAGCCAGAAATATCGAATCTCAGGAGAGAAGTGGAATAATCAGGGCAAGAAATGTATTGCGTGACGGGAAGGAATGAAGAAGCTGGACGATTAGCTGGGTAACGGAAGGTAAGTGGGTTGTCATGTAATGACCATGGCGGCATGTTTGGAAAATGCTGTGTGCATGGTTGCCGCAAAGAATGATAGCGGGAGACTGTCAATTGTCAACGTAAACAAGACCACCATTAGTGGCATCCATGCCGGATAAATCATGGAAAGGAGAGGCTTCACGAAAGCCAATGAATGCAACCGGCGAAGAAAGGTTAATCGACCGATCGATCACGATATATCACGGATAAACCACGAAATTCCCATCACGACCAACCACGACCATCGGGACGCACCCATGCACCGCACTCACACACAAAGGCGCGCACGCGGAATGAATCACAGCACAGCTGCCGCTGTCACCGCGTACAATCGCGACCGGTCAGCGGGCGACACAGAGACAGCGCCCTCTGGCGGTGGGTCTCGAGCGTGGGCCGCACGCGCTGAGTGCGTCCGCACTGACCCGGGCGGGGGAGGGGAGAGGCGTGTGGAAGTGGGATACGTCACCCAGTGGCGGCGGAAGGTAATTTTGGATGGGGGTGCAAAGTTTTCCCAAGGGGCCCCTCTGGAAGTTTTGGGCCCCCTCCAGTGTTTTTTTTTTTTTTGAGTGATAATTATTGATTCATGAAAAATGAAGATTTTGGAAAACTATCCCCATACACACAAGTTCTGTAAAAGGTTTGAAATTGCAGTGTACATACCTACCTATCTCAAATAATGAAAAAGAAGTAAATGCAGCTAGTTTTTTATCGGCTAATCTTTTAGTCTAGCCACCACCCGCAGCGTCTCAAACCACTTTTCTGGATCCGCAGTGGACCATTGAGTGCCCTACGAGACCGTTCCAAGAAGACCGTGTTTAGATGCCCCTTGGAAACCGACCACATAGAGACTCCTCCAAAGACCTACATGACTCCCCAGACTGAATGAGCCCTCCGATCACAGTCGGTCCCTTGAAAGTTGCTGAAAGGTTTCAGAAGACAGTATAGGCTCGTCTTTTTGTCTTTTGTCTTTTGAGGGCTCTCAGAAACCGGCATCGGACCCAAAAAAGCCTGTATGGAGGCCCTCCAAAGCCGGGGTGGAGGCCACAGGAGCCGATGTTTAGCCTAAAGAGCCGGTATGGAGGACTGAGTAGAGGAAAGGGGTCTCAGTGGGGCCTTCGGGGGCAAACTTTTGAGCCCCAAAAGTATGTGTGGGGTCTTAGAGGCAGGTAGGCCCCTGGGGTATGCACGGGGTCCCAGGAGCTCGCGTGTGAGCCCATATATTCGGCTGGCGGCTACTAGAACCAGCATGGTGATTCTTAGAAGCCGCTTAGACCCACATTTCATGGGTCATGAGTCCCAAGAGTCGATGTATGTAGGAACCATAAAAGCCGGTGTAGGGCCCATGGCCCTATAAGTTCCGACATTGAGACTCTCAGAGGCCGGCGACGGGGCACCAAGAGCAGATAAAGTGCCTCAACAAGCCGACATGGGGCCTGAGAATCAGTGTGGAATTCCAGGAGCCTGCGTGAGCTCTCGGAGACCTTCGTATTTCGTAAGGTCCACAAAGGTCGTTGGATCCTCTGAATCTGAACTTTGTGGGCCCTCAGAGGCCAGCATGTCTCCTGGCACCTGCCTGCGTTGAGTTGAGACCCTCCGAGGCCGTCGTAGGGTTCTTCAGAGGCCAGCGTTGGCCCTTGAAGCCTTCGTTAGGCCCTAGAAGCCGTCAAGAGGGCCCTCAGAGGTCAGCATGGCCCTGGAGCCTGCCTGCGTCGAGGCCCTCAGAGGCCGTCGTGGGGCCCTCAGACGCCAGCGTGGGCCCTCGGAGCTTGCGTTGGGTCTTAGAGACCATCGTGAGGGCCCAGAGAGGTCGTCGTCAGGGCTCTCAGCCCCTCAGGGACCGTCCTGGGGTCCTCAGAAGTTGTTGTGAAGCCTTCGAGAGGATCATCAGAGTTCGTCATGAGGGTCCTTGACTATAGTGAGGGTCTTCATGGGCCCTCAGATACCTTTGCAGGGCTCTCAGAGGCCTTGGTAAGACCGCTAGAGGCCATCGTTGTTAGGGCCCTCAATAGACCGTTGTAGGGCCCTCAGATGCCAGCAACAGCCCCTGCAACCTGGCTGTGTTGGGGCCCTCAGAGGCCGTCGCTGGGCCATCTGAAGCCAAATGGGCCCTCAGACTTGAGTTGGGTCTAGGGCCGTCACGAGGGCCCCTCGTCGTAGAGACCCTCAGAGGCCAGTGGGGCCCCTGGAGTCCTGTGGGACCCTCAGCGGTCGTCATGAGGGCCCTAAGTGGCCGTTGTAGGGCCCCAGAGGACAGAGGTCGTCGTGGGAGCCCTCAGAGATCGTCATAAAAGGGCTCTCTGAGGCCGTCGTGGGGGCCCTCAGATGCCGCGTGGAGCACCAAACGCGGTTCGGGACACTTCTAGGCCGGTGTGGGGGCCCCAAAGACTAGCATGGGGCGCTCCTGACCATAATTGGACATCCCGGATGATTCCACATCAGTGTTCGTTTCCCTATCACTGGTTTTCAGGAGAAATGTATTGGATGGTGCGATGGGCCCCTTGTACGAATTTTGGGGGTGCAAAAAGATATGTTTGCACCCCCATGTTCTTTGATGGGGGTGCAGCTGCACCCCCTGCACCCCCTATTCCGCCGCCACTGACGTCACCGGTGTCGACAGGACCCGTGGCACGACGTCTCTGTCAACACTTCATCAGCTCCTCAAAGGGTCTCACCGCGTCTGGTCGACCGACACCGTCCACAGCACAGTCACACGTATTTCCGCCGGCCGGCGCCCGGTGGGCGGTGAGCGATGGGCGGTGGCCGGCAGGCGGTGAGCGGTGGCGGGCGGCCGGTGACTCCTAAGCAGCACCGGCTGATGTCTGGGAGTGACGCCGCCGCCGCCGGCCGCACCACCGCCCGTCGGCCCCGCTGCAATGAATGGGAGCGGCCACTGGACGGTAGCTGGCCCGGCGATCGATGGCAGGCGGCCGGCCGGCCACCCGAGGCACCGGGTAGAGGGGAGAGCGACAGAGCGAGAGAGAGCGGGAGAGAGAGCGGGGAGGCGGAAACGGCTCAGCCGGCTAGATAAGTTGCAGTTAGATTAAGTCGATTATCGAGCTCCTGGTGCTAGCTCAGAATCCTATTTCCGTGGGCCATAATTAGATAACTCATTCCCTTCAGCAGCCACCTCTCATCCTGCACCTACAATTATCAGAAAATCGAATTCCTCTGATACATAGCAGGCCCATCACCAAGGCAAATTACATTTCTCCGCATGAGGCTGCGACCGGAGCGGACATTTACATAACATCAGCACCGGATCCTCCGGCGGGTGAGCGCCAGACACGGGGATGACGCACGCCGCACTCGGTCACCTCGCCCCACTGATCGGAGCACATCAGACGGAGGGATCCAGACGAGACGGAACAGACATGCGGGTCGACACAGCGTCGCCCAGCAACAGCGACCGCTGCAGGCCACCGACTGAGGCTGAGGGTTTGTGCAGTTTGCAGCGATGCAAGGCCAGAACAGAGCAGGGCCCTCTGCTTCGCCGCCGTAACTCCCCCGGCTGAAAGTTCGTCGAAGGACTTACTGTGAGTGACACAAGTGCGCACGATGGCATATCATAAACGAGGGGCCGTCCCGCGCCGACAACAAAGGCATAATGAGATGCCAGCTGTTTTGTTTAGCGCAGCGCTGATGAGTCTTCCCGAGAGCGACCTTGAGGCACATAATGGCTGCAACGTTGACTCTTTCAGCCAGATGCGTTGTTGTTTGTGAAAAAGACCGACGTCTGTGGTATACACCCTGCGGAGTGTGGCAGCCGTTATCTCATCATATTGTTGTTATGACGGCACCCTATGCGAAGAGCCGTGATAAAATCTGGCACGAGCGCCACGTCTAGAGCAGCATTCAACAACAAATTGCCGCTGTTGACTGCGAGACCGCTGACACAGCAAAACGCAGCGCTCAGTCCCGTCCAACCAACAACACCGTTATCGAAGGCACCCACCGACGCGGCCTTTCGGGGCGGAACGGCGCCCGTTTTCACCGGGCCCCTTCCACGGGTTCCACCTCCCGTGTCCAATCACACACCACCGTCACCGTCTTCGCGTTCCATGCAGCGATTCACCCAAATTTGTCGACATCGTGCATTCCTCGATGACTCAGCCATCCTGCGAGACACAGTCATGACGGACAGAACCGGTTCTGGCGGCCGCGGCCCCACTCGGCGCCTTCGCTAGGCCGCCGAGGTGCGGGCACGTAGGACAGAGGGACTCTGTGGCAGCCACAGCTCCGGAGAAACCATCGGCCCACTCAACACAGAGCGAGCTGAGTGAATAAATGTTAGCACCCACCGCAGCAGGTCGTTCGCTCCAGCCAAGGGGAGATCCAGCGCGACGGACGGATAGAACAGACAACTCACCGCTGGTAGCCTGGAGATGAAAACTTAGAAAGCGGAAGGATTGTTCGCCAGGAAAACGGCTGCACTATTGCGGTTTAATGCCGGCATTGCATATGATCTGTGTGCACAAAGGACTGGAATGTCATGGTGCATGGATTGACAGAGGAAATGCTCCGCACAGCTGCACTATGCATTCAGCAGCTAGCGGCGGTGAGGTCATTTCCTCAGCGCGTGCAGTGGAATACGCCCATCGAAAATTGCGGATTGCATGCTCCGTTTCCCTTGAGAGCATCTACACGCTTCAGGTAACAAACCAGCCCGCTTGAGGAAAATCCGACTGAGAAAAGGAATAGGAAAGCAACAGAGAAAAACGACTTTACGAGCCATTTACGAACTGAAATGAAAAACTAAACCTGCTGGCATACCAACTTTCAAGGCAACAAATATGCCCGTGAGCATGTAAACTAAGTGCTATCATCAGAAGCAAGACAGAAATAGCCACAGCTAGCCGTCAGCAGCACGCTATGCCTGAGATCGGGAAGATTACCGCTATGACGTCAGAGCCCAAAAATACCTAACCAAACGACGGCATTACACCAAAAGCTCCTCTTCTTCAGGCTTGCGCCGCATCCTGAAACCGATGATTGCCCGAATCTAACGCGTTATGCCTTCCGAGGCGCTGCAAATGACCTGCCGCCCGTCTGAGCGACACGCCAATTTCTGGTCTATAAATAATAAATCCGCACCGTCCCCAGCCACCACCGCGTTGCACCGATCCAGCCTTCGCGTAGAGGCGGGATCAGATCCGCTTCCGACGCGTGTGATCCGGATCCCAACCGCACCGCGACCGTCCCAGCCGCGTCAGTCTCGCCGCGGCGCGTCGGGATCGTCATCGATCCGCCGCGGCCGTACCGGCGACCCCGTGCTGCGTCTGTGCTCTCCGACAAAGGCAGCGGGCGCGCACAGCTGTTCCGCCGGCGCTGCCGTACACGTGCCGCGCTGCCAGCCGGTGATAGGCTGCGTGCGGACCGAGAGCTGGCACCCGGGCGGCGAGGCGGCCCGCTCCGTCTCCTGCTCTCCCCGGGACGCCAATATACCCAGTCGTGGAACGTGCCCGGGCTGCACCGCACAGTGCATAACCACGGCGCAGACGACAGAGCAAAACTGACAGCGCGGCAGACGGTGTGCACACAAATAACACAGCGTGTGTATGTACGCACAGATGACGCGGAGTTCGCATACAAACAGCAATCTGCCGCTCATGGACATCGAACATAGCGAGGAAAACATACATCATCAAAGTTATGGAGCTCCCAGTGCAAGCACTCAGGTTAGTGCCGAGTCAGCAGGCACGCGTTAGCAGAACTCGACACGGCCTGTAAAAGCCCACTCTGAATCTGGCCCAGCAGCGAAAACGACCACTCCAGCTCGGCCCAGCCTGGGAAAGCGGCAGTTGGGCCGCAGCGCCGGTCACGTTAAAGGGGTCAGTCCAAAGCGGTCGGCACCGGGACGGCCCGGGAACGGTCCGACAGCACGAGACACTGCTAGCGCTGACCAGCTGACCCAGAGAGCCTCCCGGCTACCAGTTCCCAGCGCGGCGGTCACAAAGGCTGAGCTGACGTACCCAGCGAGTGCCCAGGCTCAACTGCCGCGCCCAGCAAACACAGGGTTGGCGCACCAAGCATAGGCAGCCAGTAACGTATCAAAACGCCCGCCGATCGTCCGACCAGCGAACAAGATGAAAGATCAGGGGCCTAACAGCTCAACAGCCACGTGAAATATCAAACCATCAGACCAACATCACCCCGGAAGAGGCGTCCGTACGCTGCTCACCACTGCGCCAAGGTTGGGAACGCGACGCAGCCGGCCAAGGTTACCTACCGCCCTGCTCGTCGTACTCACCGCAGAGTTCACCAGGCCCGCCGCCGGCGCCAGAGCCGGCGTCTGACTCGGGCGTCCCTGGAGAGGACCCTGGCAGCCACATCCTCTCGGAAACACAGTTCAACTGTCCGCGGACCGCGCTGAAAGTACCGCAGCGCACCGCGTCTCGTGACAGGACAGAGGTCGTCGTCTGGTGCAATGTCTGGGCGGATGCAAAGTTCAAAAGGCATTCACGTGTGCACCGGAGTAGTTCGTCGGAGTAGAGGCTCACAGTACCCACTGCAGGACCTCCCAGTGCTCACTGTCGCGACTCTCAGTGCCCACTGTGACGTTCGCAGCTCGCCAGCAGCCTCCGCGCTGCGCTGATCGAACCAGCGGCCCCGCCTGCAGCGGCGCTCACTCCCAGCGCACCAGCACGGCGGTGACATCAGCACCGGCGCCGGAGCCGCCGCCGGCACGGCGCTCCATCACCGTGTGCCCGCCGTGCCCTGCCGTGCCCCGGGCGGCCGTCGATTTCAGCCGGAAGGAGGCCGTTACGGCCCACACGGCTGCCGCCGTAAAAACGCCACCAAGAAAAGCCGTAACGGAAGGGTGTGCTTCGGCCGTGCCTGTGCCACTTCCGCGGCTGTTAAACGTTACGCCTCGTCACAAACTGGGTTGGTTCGGTCACGCGTCGCATCGTCACGTGCGTTACGCGCGTCACGTGCTTGGCGTTTGGCATTGGAGCGTCACACTGTCAAACTGTGACCGGAGGAGCACTTTGGCTGTCAGCGTGCGTGCACAGTCAGAAACGCGCACAAAGTCGCACAGTAGCACCGTTGGCAGATGCTGTCATCGGTCACAGGTGCCTGCCGACTGCTGATGGGGAGAGACTGATGAAGTCGAAGAAACGCTAAAGTATCGGACATCTGCGTTGGACACATTCCTGGCGTCAATCACCCGACATTTCAGAACCAACTGCGCTCTTAAGGGTTAGAATATTCAGAGCTACGCTCCGCGAAATGCAAAACCACTCTGTGATTATGGCCTGACAGTCCCATGATACGAATATGCGGCGGCTGGACCAACTATTGAATAACAGGTGGGCTCTAAACTCGCCAACTCACTCCACATGACGGTGGAATACATGAGAGGGTTGTTATTTGCAGACATCCCAGTTTTATGGACCGCCGTATGGGGAGAAGCGGTGAACGATACGAGGCGGGCCAAACAAAAGGTAAATCCGAGCTATGGTCCCCTCTATCCACTCCCTCCTTTCCCTCTCAGTTCTCACTCATCGTCCAGTTCTCTTCCTTGCCACTCCCTGATGACCGTGGTAAACCTCTGCTCTGCCCTGCTCTCCTCTGCTCTCCTGCCCCGCCCCTCCCTCTTTCTTCCCCGCCCATCTCCGCCCCCACGCGCGGCGGTGCCGGTCGGCTGCACCGGGCGGTGCCGACCGCCCCGGGCTATTGAGGTCAGTCAATCGCGCGGTGCCGCTGGCCCCTCTGTGCGGCGCACGGCCACGGGAACACAATAAGGCCGCCACGGCTGCCGCGGCCAATGACCGATCGGGAGAGGCCACACAGCGTCAGAAGCATTCAGACGGGGCACGGTGAGGAATACAGGAGGCATGATATCGGAAAGAGAGGAGGGGATGTATAGCATGAACAGAATGGTATTCCGACGCTCCACTCTCCAGTGCTTTCCCGTCTAATGATTGTCATAAATACGAAAACATAACATACCAGCCTCGAAACAAAAGATGTTGGCGATACTTAATGACCATGGAACGCCAAAGAAAACACAATTGAAATTCCCCGAAGTGGTGCCTCGTAAACATGGGAAGTAGCTAATACACTCGTCATTATTTACGGTTTTGCCAATCTGGCACACGAGTCAGGCACAGGTGGTTGTATTTGTTACCTACACCTAAATTGGTCAATTATCACGGAACTGGTCGACCAATTCAGGGCTTGCGGTTTAAAATTATACTTGGATTGGGTGAGATGTCTAGGAGGAAACGACAATACACGCAATCAGGAAGTGCGCAAAACACCTACGAAACAAAGACGCAAATTGTCTGTAATAGTAAAACATGAAACACAGCAAATATCCGGAATGTAGGTAAAGGGGAAAAAATTAATTCAAACTATAGTTCAAGGACCATCGCAAGGAAAAAACCAACCAACAACAGTTACGTAAAACACCGCCCAAGCAGCACAGTTCAGAATCGCCTCTCCCGTCTTATATTGGACTCCAGCACCCTCCAATATCGAGGCTGAGGGCCCTCCAATCCCGAGTGACACGCCTCCGGCGAGTGGAAGAAGAGCGGGAGAGGAGGGAGAGAGTCTGGGGGCGGCGCTGCACGCTCCGCCGACAGGTCACCGACTCAGTCAGTGCCGGCGGCTGCCTCACCGTGACAGCCACAGACGGACTGACACTAATAGGACACGGCTGGACGGAGAGCCCCGGGGACACGGGGGAACACCGCACCGGCGCGGTGACCGGAGGGAGTGTTATAGAAACGCATCCAGCCCCCCCCCCCCCCCCTCCCCCTTCGAGGTAGCTAGTGCGAGATATAATCGACAGAGCATTGTAGTTGATGATGACTGAGGTTCGAGGACAGTTGCTATGCGTTCCCCGGCCCGAGCGCGAGGTCTGCGACTCTGGATTGAAGGGCAACAAGCTACAAGCGTCCAAAACACTGCTGGTACAAACAGCTCTGGGATGTAATTAGGAGCCTCAAATTAAGCTCCTTTCACTGAGGATCAAACAGAATCTCCGAGCGGATGTTGGGAGGAACACTCCAAAATAGCTTTAGCGAGGTAAGAAATAAAAATAAAGCATCGTCGTCAAAATGCCGGAACGAAGGTGAATGCGCCCTTTACCTTTAATGCCAAAATTAGCGACTATAGTTCGTTTTTCTTAAGTTTGCCCCTCACTGTAAACGTCTTTTTGAACACAGCACGAGAATTGCTAGCTGAATTACTGAGAAAACTGGTTGGCGCACATTGTATTGTAGATATGAATAATATTTTCAAAATAAGCTTTGAACACCGACGATTTAACGTTATGTTAAGCGCCGTGCAATTTATTTATTAGTTCAGACATAATTCCTGAGAAGTCGTCTATCCCTGTGGGGCTGTACGTATTGGCAAATACGAGCTACGAGTCTGTGAAATAGTAAATAAATTTGATCAAATTGATCGTCTGTCAAATCTGGTCAAATCAATGTGCGCCAACCAGTTTTCTAAGTAATTCAGCTAGCAATTCTCGTGCTGTGTTCAAAAATACTTTTACAGTGAGGGGCAAACTTAAGAAAAACGAACTATAGTGAAAATCATTAGAACCTTTATGATCTCAATGATTCTCACTTCAGTTCCTGACCGATAAGAATAAAAAGTAAACTTGCAGGAAATAGAACCCGAATGGCTAAAACCCGAGGCATATGTCCACTCTCCAGTGTCCAGTGCCCACAGCACTTTCAACAATGCAATAATGGGACACCTGAACCAAGTGGTGGGACACCTAAACCAAGTGACGGGACACCTGAACCCAGTACCGGGACACCTGAACCCAGTACCGGGACACCTGAACCCGTGTCGCGCACCGTATCGCTGCCGCCGGGTACGCCCGCACCGCGTCACAAGTGCCGCAGCGCTGTGATACAGCCACCATTCGGTGCGGCTGCACCGAGGGACGATACGCCGCAGCCCGGTGATCAGCCGCCACAGACAGGCCGCGCGCCGCTCCGCTCGAGCGCATCGCTGGCGACGCGACGGCGGCGACGACCGCTGCGGCCGACAGCGGGCGACCGCCCTTTTCAGGAGACGCCCGGGACCCGTCCGTGTGCCGTGCTGCTGATCGCGCGCTGGTCACTCGCTCGGAAGGAGACACACGGGGGCCGTAGAAGTCCGGATCGGATCACCATCCTCGGATGGGGCAGCTCGACCGGAGTCATAGCTACTGCTACTCACTCGGAAAGCGATCCACCAGGGTCGCAAACTTCTGCGCTCCGGCCGAGACGACGAGAGCCAGCTCCCGTCGGGATTGGCCGACTTTCTTACTGATCGGAAAGATTCATAATTCAGACCAGGACCGAAACGGATGGAGCTCATACAATTTCACGCTTCAACGCTGGCCCTTTGATTTTAAAACGCCAACCAGTGACGTCAATTCTCGGATACCGTATCTAGAGAACCATCCAGCAGCTATACGAGGTGCTATCAAAAAGTTCCGGGACTCAGCTGTTTCCGTGCGGACGGGGTGACGGGTGGCTACCTGCACATAGAGATATGGACTAGCATTCATTGGGACGTGTCGGTGCAACTTTCGAGGCGCTACGATTATTCAGTCCTGTGCAACGCGTGTTTGAGTGACACCCTCCGGACGCCGTCCTGCGATGGAGACGATTGACCGGAAAATCGAGCAGAGATCGAACATCAAATTTTGTGTGAAGCTTGGAAAAACCACGGCTGAGACAAAAATCCAACTTTCGTCAACTGTGATTAGCCTTGACATCATGTGGATCTTCCTGAACACGTTGAAGCAGATCTTCACAAACCTCAACACGTTCCTGCCTCTGATCCGCAGTCAAAAGCCTTCGGACGAATTTGGCGGCGATGCGTAGCATGTTCAGATAAGAGGTCAAGATGATCTGGGCGGATCCAAATGAGATTCTGGCGATGTCAGCCACCTCTTCGAAAGTTATCGCGGACGATTCTGACGCACAATTCGTCCGATTTCTTAAACATTTTCAGACGTTACAGATGTTGAGGGTCGTCCTTGTCTGTCATCGTCCTCCAGTGAGGTTCTTTCATTTCTAAACCTTGCATGCCACTCATAACACCTTGTTTTGCTTAGGGCATCGTCACGGTACATCTGTCTTTACAAAATAAGTGTCTCAGCTGCTGTTTTTCCAATTTTCACACAACATTCGATGTTCGATCTCTGCTCGATTTTCCGGTCCATCGTCTACATCGCAGGACGGCGTCCGGAGGGTGTCACTCAAACACGCGTTGCACAGGACTGAATAATCGTAGCGCTTCGAAAGTTGCACCGACACGTCCCAATGAATGCTAGTCCATATCCCTATGTGCAGGTAGCCACCCGTCACCCCGTTCGAACGAAAACAGCAGAGTCCCGGAACTTTTTGATAGCACCTCGTATTCGTCCGTCGTTGACGTCACATCAAGCCAAACGCATTCCGCGTCTCCCATCACGACCGGCGGCGGTCTCTGCATCCTGCGAAGTCGCTAGGATACGCTCTGCTCCCCTGGATCGATGGTCGTCGACCGGCATACCGCCACGCGCGCCGCGCTCGTCGCACCCGATCGAGTTTGCCGCAGTTCGCGTCCCAGAGGCGCAAACAATCCCAAACGCGCAGCATCACTCGCCGTGTAAGTCCGGAGAGTGGAGTCGGGGATCGATACTGATTGCCGTGGCGCCGAGATACACTGCCCGAGTCAGAGCAGTGATTAGCGACGGCCACCCACGCAGCCTCTATTGAGTGGTGCTTCTGACGTGATTGCCGTGCAACGAGGTACCAAGACAAAGGAGCCCACGCTCACAGGCCGTCATTCATGATTGAAGAGGTGATATTGGAGTTATTCACAGCTCAAAGTAGGACATGTTGACATTGCCGGCTACCCCGCTGACGCGAAATGTCAGTTCGTATGTATAATGCATATAATCATACAGCATGCAGAGTGAAGGCTTTCAGCCATGTGATCTAAGCGTTTCCCCATGTGGCGACCTCGCCTGATAGCAGTTTTATATTTTAGCAATACCCGGGCCAACTTGAGTCAAGGACAAGAACTTCGAGCAGCGGGGTTGTAAAGGCTTCATTTTTCCTTTAACCCGCGCCGGGCCGGGGGGGGGGTGTTTGAACACCCCCCTGCGGTTTTTCGCAGATATCTCAAAAACGGCGGCGCGGAGCGCCGCCGTTTTTGGCACACCTGTTCGTGCATCTTTTCCGCACATGTTGTGAAAATTTCAGACCCAGGTCACCTTAGGTCAGGTCACCAGGTCACGCCAAGTGACCTCACCTCAGAAAAAATAAGAATGCTCGTCATAGCTACACCGATTGATCGATTGCCTTGTAACTTTCAGCGATTGATTAGAGCAGCAATATCTATAAAATGTATATCTCGGAATTTTGATATCGGTGACCTAAGGTCAGGACAATTTTGCGACCTCTCCATTATAAGTCAATGGGAGAAAATTGAAAAGCGTCTGTTTTGCACGAGCGTTATTCTAGACACTCTCAAACATCGAGATGTAGGTAAAATGGACACACTGAACCGGAAAATGGCAACTCTGACCCCTCGTTATGTCCCCGAGGTCATCTCAGGTCACGAACAGAATCTAACAGTTTTTCGCTAATAACTTCTGATAGAGACGTGCTAGAGCGCTGAAAACGCCTTAGATGTGTTCGGCTCGACGTTGCGGATCGACTGATATGCAACATGACCTTTTCCGGTCAGGTCATGACCTTGACCTGAGGTCAAATTTTCAAGTTGACCTTTCAAGGTCAAATTATAGTTCATTCGACGCGTCTCGACGAGAGGAACACGATGGTGGTAAAAGTAATGTCATGACTCTTTTGAGTCAAAAGTTATTGCCGAAAAAACGTTTTTCGTAAAAACGGCTATTTTTGGAGTTTTTGCCCCCTGGAGGCTAAACCGTTGACCTGAGGTCAAATCTGAGAGCATTACTCAGAAAGGTCTGTAAAAGGGCTATCGAATGCGCTTTTCCGCGGCGCTGTAGCTCTATCGGTTCCCGAGATAGCCGTTGGCAGTTTCCAAAATGTTGAAATAGCGGACATTTGACCTTTGGTGACCTCTGGTGACCTGACCTTTGACCTGACCCAAAAGATGACCGAAGTGTTTTCGTCCTTATTTTTGACGTTCTTTCGATTGCCGCTTACCGCGTGTCGCTACGTGGCCCAGGAGCCGAGTTAGAAGGGGGGGTGTTCAGACACCCCCCCCCCCCGGCCCGGCGCGGAATCTCAGAGCACCGGCCCGGCGCGGGTTAAGCTAAGAACGCATGGAATAGAATTCGGGTTGGCTTTAACGACACGATGACGAACTTTAGCAGAGAAAGACAAAACATTGCCTGAGCACTATTCACGAGTCTTTAGGAGAGCGCTGGAGCCCACTCTAGCATGAAGGAGGGCGGCGACATCCAAAGCACCATTTTACTCTTCAAAACGATCCCATTCCTGAACAAGCGGTGATGCGCCGGGGGCAATTTTTCAGCTTCTCGTGAATTTATGAGTCGGCAGTCTGTTTCTGCCACATGTCGCGCATCTTCGTTGGTTCTTGAGCGCTCATCATTCCTCGTACCAATACATTCGCCGGGTTATTGAGCGCTGTCCTTTGCAGAACTCCTTGGTTTTGTATAACCCAAACTCGGTCGTTTGTTTTTGCAGTGGTTTTGTCGGGTATTTTACTTCAAATGAAGGCTTGTCTAAACGAAGTTCCCTTTACGGCTTATTGATGTTCCCATTCAACAGTTATGCGCTATTTTTTTAACTTTGACTTTGGAAATACGCATTATGATGAATTTCGGATGAAAGGTTGTCTTTGTTTTCATATGCCCTGCCATCTAAAGAACTAAAGAACAAGCCATCTGCCATTGCGAATAACATTTGTTGCCGGTTTCCGAACGTCACGATCGGAATTTTCAGCTGCTCTTCGGCGTACGAGCCTGACGGCGCACAGATGTAGTCCGAAATGCCTTCCGTCTGTCTTGACTCATGGTTTCGTCATTCGGAAATTTGCTTCAATATTTCGCTGTTTGCCGCGTTTCACCCATCTACTCCAGGCGCCACTGCAAGCCTCATGTTTTCTCCGACTCGACCGCCCTAAAAGTTCGGGAACGAAAAGTTGCCCTTCATCGACCCTACCTTGCGACCTCACGGATGGCCGATGGTCAAAGGCAGGTCATCCCGTAACCTGATACTGACCTGCTGCACGGACAAATATTGTTGACCATGAGTGAGGTCGGCTGGAGCTAGAACATTCGGCAAACAAAAGGTTCGGAATTGTTGCTGGGCTGGAACCAAAATTCCACAAGGAATTTCCGGTAGAACGGGAAATATTGACGAAAAGCACAGCTACATAGTAACTGTCAGCCAATCATCGGGACACGGTGCTGGGAGATGGATCAAATGCACATTGCGCAATGTTTCTAAGCATCAGTTTCAGAAGCTCTCATTCACCAGCCAATATTCGGTTCTCATTATTTTAGACACTTGCACTAAACAGAATTGTCGATGAAATAATCTATTCCATAATTTTACCATTTGACTTTAAGCTGAGAAGATGTCGGAAACCCACTATCATGGTCAATCATGATCATTGATAAAGTTCAATGGCCAAGAACCGACTATTTCCTGTGAGAGAGAGAGAGAGAGGGAGAGAGAGAGAGAGAGAGAGAGAGAGAGAGAGAGAGAGAGAGAGAGAGAGAGAGAGAGAGAGAGAGAGAGAGAGAGAGAGAGAGAGAGAGAGAGTCCATTTCGCAGAGCACATCTATATTAATTAAATTAATATGAGTCCCAACGCAGATGGAGAAAGCAGACACTGCTGCTGCTGTGAGCGGGCCTACCTGGATGGAAACTATCTCATATCTGTCACCATGTTCGTCAATTTCAGAGGTGTCTGATTTGAAGAAGTCAGGGACAATATCGGACCGGACCATCGCTTACACCTCATAAACTCCATTCCAGTAAGAACCGACCGATTACACCGTCCAGCACAGCTATGTGCTTACCTGACGATCCCACCATGGTTTCCGTCCTCGCTGCCGCCGCCGCTGCCGCCGCCGCGCCGCAACACCACCTTCACCGCTCGACCGTCCGTCCCGTACTGACGCGAGAGGCGAGCGGCAGACCTGAGCGGACCCGCGGCGGCGGCGGCGGCGGCGGCGGGCGCCCACACACCGGCCAGATCAGAGGGCCGCCCGGCACCGCCTGGGCAGACGCCCGCCAGCCTTTGACGGCATGGAACGGCACAGACAGGGCCAAAGCAGAGCAGGCACGGCAGACATGGACCAAAGCGGCACAGGCGACAGCAGAGCGACATCAGACGCTCGCCCCTCGCCAGCCACGGGCTTGGAACGACACAGGCGAGATGGGCCACTGGATTCCAAACAGCACGGACCCGGCAGGTGACAGCAGAGCGACGTTAGAGAGGCTGGCCAGAGCACGCCGGTCTAGCCTGGCGTGAAGTGACCCCGCCAGACGGCCATGGGATGTGAAGCAGAGAACTTTAGATGCCCCCTATGTCATAGGTAGTGGCTACAAAATTAGGACTGACTTGTGTCCTAATTCTGCAAAACAGCAATTACGGGAAAACACATTACGAATGGAGCAGCAAAAAAAAATTGATGGGTTGCTTGATATTGACAACAACATGCAAAGAAATAAGCAACCCATTATTGTCAATGGCCACACAATCAGACAATAAAATAAGCTAAAATTCAGATTAGAAACGCTAAACATTGACACATTTGTACATATAGTCTTAAATGTAACTACCATACCTACCATTGCCTTTTAACTCATTCTAACAGCCTAGGTTTGAAGAGTACCAAAATATCAATGGGAAACAATGGGCTGGCACACCATATCAATGACCCAATACCCATTACCCATGACTCAATTTCCACATTAACTTTCATTAAAATCAATGCTTAAACATAGCAAAAATGAAAGGAAAGGGCATGTGTTTTTATCAGTTTTAACCTCTATGAATATTTAAGATAATGCACAAGAGCACAACAAACTTTGTGGGAATTGGTCACTTTGTATTTCATGGTTTGATTAGTACCTGTACCAAAAGCTCACCAAAATATTCTCATTCCTCAATACCTGTATCTGCTTTATACTTCATCATATCTATCAGGAAAAATATTTTTTGTTTCAATTTTATTTTACAATGTTCCATGCAACAGCACTAAACAATAAACCAAAGTTTTGCTTCAAAGGAAACAAACCACTTTTAGCATGGGGTTTTGAAGTGGAATACCTAGCAGTTTTGTACCTTGAGCTGAGACTAGCACAATTCAAAAGCTTTTACACTCCATCAATCACCCTAGCCAAGGATATATTGATTTTAGTTCCCAAACCATTCCCTTACAGAGGAATGTGGTACCTTATGCCCTTATGGAAGAATGCAAAGAATGCAGTCACCTCTGGCATAGGCTAATTGACAGCCAATCAGCATACTGATACAGTTTGTTTTGAACTATGCAATATGATTGGTCAACTAGTAATAAGCTTCTGCTGCCAGCTGCAAATCCTATTTAGCCTCTACCAAAGATGGAAAATAGTTCTTCCTATATAAAAATATCTTTAAAATTCATATTCTTAGCATTTATCATTTTCTTTTCTGATCTGGATCATCTTAAGCATGAAATATCAAGCTGTAGCAAAGAGCTTATTTGGGGTAAGTCAAAGTTGTATATCTATTTCAATTGAAACAGCAAACGCAAACCAACATGTGTCAGAATAAGTGAGAATATAAGAAAAATACTGTGGGAAGCCAATCGATCGATCGTGTCTACTACATGTTAAGGCGAATTTCACATGGCTGCTGAGTACCGATATCAGCTACAGGATTGGGATAACCATTGTCCCTGATCAGACCGTCCCTAGCTGGACAATGTCCTTGCAGGGACTAAAATGATCACCTTACATGGTCAAAACCCACTAACCCACCTACCTACTTTAATTTAGTTTTGACTGGGAGACAACCCAAACACATCTTTTTTGGCATTTTTTATCTGAAAAAGTTTGAATCAATAATGCTGGCAAGGCTTCAAGGAAAAAACTTTGAATCAATGGCCACACAACCCATAGAAATGGATTATAGGGCACAAACAAATGATCTTTGCATGGATCCTTACATGGAATTTAAAATTACCTTCATTCACAAAGGATCACTGCAATACTGATCCTTCAACATCCTTACCTTTTCTGATCCCTTTTGTAATGAGCTTCTGCTGAAGACCATGAAAAAAGAAGTTATCTCAGCTTTTTAAGCATCCAAAGCCAAAATCTTGATCCCAACCAGTGTTTACAGTTGAATTGAATTAAAATTCCATTTAAATTTCCTTCCACTCACAACACACAACAAACAACTCTCCAAACAACAAATTTGGCGAATGCATCAAGGTTTGCCTTTTACGGAAATCTAGATCCTTAAACAGCAGCTAAATTATGATAGAAAAACACAGTGAATTAACCAGCTGACGCGCAGGTAAGCCAAGGTGTGAACAATGAACGCTGAACATTTAACAATTCAGATACTGCTAACGAATACAAACACAGCAGAAATGTGAGCCCTAGTTTTTTTTAAATGATCTGTGTCAGTTATAGTGCTTTAAATTAAAGCACATTCAAAATAAGGTGCCAAAAAGCCAAAAGGCAACAGGCGCGCACATATGATTTTTGAATGGTCGTGGCAGCCAGGCCCCAGCCGAAAGACGTTGCCTCACATGGACTCATAAAACCTGCTGCCTGCTGGGGTCCAAAATGGGCCCTCCTGGTCTTTTTAACCCGCGCCCTGCTGGGGGGGTGTTTGAACACCCCCCCTTGTGGTTTTTCGCGAATATCTCAAAAACGGCGGCGCGGAGCGCCGCCGTTTTTGGTACACCTTATCATACATCAATTCTACACATGTTGTGAAAATTTCAGACCAAGGTCATTCAAGGTCAGGTCACCAGGTCACTTGAAGTGACCTCACCTCATAAAAAGTTTCAATGTCAGTCATAGCTACACCGAGTGACCGATCGCTTTGAAACTTTCAGCGATTGCTAAGAGCAATAGCATGTACAAAATGTATATCTCAGAATTTTGATATCGATGACCTAAGGTCAGGTCAATTTTGCGACCTCACCATTATAAGTCAATGGGAGAAAATTGAAATGCGCCTCTTTTGGACGAAAGACATTATAAACACTCCCAAACACTGAATTACAAGTGGTTTAGACACACTGAACATGAAAATGGTGTCCGTGACCCCTGATTATGCCCTGAGGTCATCTTAGGTCACGAATAGTATCTAACAGTTTTTCGCAAATAACTTTTGATAGAGGCATGCTAGAACGATGAAAACGCCTTAGATGTGTTCAGCTCGACGATACCGATCGACTGATATGCAACATGACCCTTTCCGGTCAGGTCATGACCTTGACCTGAGGTCAAATTTTCAAGTTGACCTTTCAAGGTCAAGTTATAGTTCATTCGATGCGTCTTGACAAGAGGAACACGATGCCGGTAAAAGTAAGCTCGTACAAGGCTTGAGTCAAAAATTATTGCAGAAAAACTGTTTCCGAAAAAATCGGCTATTTTTGCAGTTTTTGCCCCCTGCAGGCAAAACCGTTGACGTTAGGTCAAATCTGAGAAAATTACTCAGAAAGGGCGTTAATAGGGCTATCGAATGCGCTTTTCTGCGGCGCTGTAGCTCTATTGGTTCCCGAGTTATGCGTTGGCTTCTTGGAAATTGTCGACATTCGACCTTGAAATCGGCGAAATTTTGCCTTCAATGACCTCTGGTGACCTGACCTTTGACCTGACCAAAAAATTGACCGAAGTGATTTCCTCATTATTTTTGACGCTCTTTCGAACGCCGCCTTCCGCGTGTCGCTACGTGGCCCAGGAGCCGAGTTAGAAGGGGGGGGTGTTCAAACACCCCCCCCCCCCCCCAGCAGGGCGTGGAAATCCAGGACCCCCAGCCGGGCGCGGGTTAATTACCATTTCAGCTCATTTTTAGGCGGTCTAAAGATTAGGGGTCCATTCGAAGCCCATTAGCTTCGGCTGTCTCAAATGGGCCCCTAAATTCAAATGGGAGGGGCACGAGCCCATAGGCGGCGGAACGGGGGGGGCACCGGGGCACCGTGCCCCCCCTTAAATTCTGCAAGGGGGGCACCAATAGCAAGGTGCCCCCCCTTAAATTTGATGTATTAGTACTAGGGGCAGATTCGGGGAAAACTCCAAGGGGAGGGCCATGAATCGAAGTGGTGCCCCTACCTATGCCCAAAATTAAAACCTCAACGGATTTCGGCCACTTAATTTTGGTGGTGCCCTATTTTCAGTTTTTTTTTATTTTCTTTATTTTTGGTTAGTCATGTGATGACTGGTGCCCCTGCACCTGCTAGGCCGCTGATGCCCCTGGAAAGACTGTGGTACCTACCTACCCTGCCCCCTGACAAGCCTACGGTGGGCCCTGACTTGACTTAGGTGCCCATGGGCCCTGACAGGCCTGTGGTGTCCTTGCTAAGCCTGTGGTATCCCTGGGCCTTGGCAGGTTTGTGGTGCCCCTGTTAGAACGCAGGTGCCCTTGACAGGTTTGTGGTGCCTCTGACAATCCTAAATTGCCAACGACAGGCTTGTGGTGCCCTTGACAGGCCCATGGTGCCCTTGCGAGGCCGGTGGTTCCCCTGCGAATCCAATAGTGCCCCTGGCAGGCCTCTGGTGCCCCTGGTAGGTCTGTGGTGCCCCTGGAAGACCTGTAGTGCTTTTGCTAGGCCGATGGTGCTCCTAACAGGCCTGTGGTGCCACTGACAGGCCCGTGGTGCCCCTGCTAGGCCTATGGTACCCCTGGCGGGCCTGTGGTGCCCCTGTCGGCTGTCAGGCCTGTGGTGCTCCTGGCAGGCATGTGGTGACCCCAGGCCCTAAGTCATGACCCATGTGACCTCCACCCTGGGATTCGCCACTGATTAGTACCATGCGATGGCTTCTTGGTAATTTGTTACATGTAGGATTAATGGAATTTATCAAACGAGAATAAGGAAGAGACAAACACATAGGTACTTGGGGATCAGCTTAAAGTTAACCACACATACGGGCAGGGGTGTAATTTTCCTAAAATGATTGTGGGTGCCCAGCTGTAGGGGCGCCCGGCGCCAGGCCGTTTTGGGGCGCGATAGATATTCTTTATGTGGGAGCCTAAATTAACACCGAATTTGATAACATTGCTAGCCGAATGGCGCTTCAAGTGACGTGTCTGACTAAGCAAATACACGCTTAAAAGTGGAAACTGACCGGAAGGACGTAAAAAGCTGTAGAGGGCGCCATCCAGTAGGAGGGGCACCAAATGTGGAGGCACCAGACGGTTACGACTTACGAGGGCGCCGTGAGACGATGAAAAGGGCGCCATTCTCTTGGGAGGGCGCCGAGTGATTGAAAACGCTATGTGGTCCAGGGGCGCTAAGAGGCCAGAAGGGCGCCGCACAGTCAGTAGTGCTACGTTGGTGGGGACGTGGGGACGCCAGATGGTTACGAGGGCGCATTGAGATCATGAAAAGGGCGCCATTCTCGTAAAAGGGTGCCGAGTGATTGAAAACGCTATATGTGGTTCAGGGGCGCTGAGAGGCCAGAAGGGCGCCGAACAGTCGAGGGATGCACGGTGAACAGAGACCTAAGGACGCGAGACGGTCAGGAGGGCGCCGTTAGACCATGAGAATGGCGCGGTGCTGTCAAAAGTGCGCCATTCTCCCAGAAGGGCGCCGAGTGATTAAAAACGCTATATTATCCATGAACGCGAGACGGTCAGGAGGACGCCGTTAGAGCATGCGAAGGGCACCGTACTCTCGAAAGGACGCTTGCAGCCTTGTAAAAGACTTGTGGGTGCATTTTCATCATTGTGTGGGCATACATATTTCAGGATTGTGGGTGCATATGCCCCCACAAAGAGATATAAAATTACACCCCTGCATACGGGGGTGAACTGCCATTTTCGTTTAGTAAAAAATAAAATAAAAAAAAATCATCGTGTCAGGGCTGTGACGAAAAATAAGTGGCCTAAATCCGATGAGAAAACAGGATTTGGGGGTACCCTAGGTTTGGCTCCTTGAGCCATGGTGCCCCCCCTTGTCTCAAATCGTTCCGCCGCCTATGCACGAGCCCATGTGCCCCCCCCCCCCCCCCCTTGCCCATGGCAGGAAGCGTAGACTCGCCGAGCACTCCAGCAGTAACGCACACTTGTAATGACAAATAGTAGCAAACTTCTCCCGAATTCGAGCGCTCAACTACTCATGCTACTCATGGATAGTAGGGTTGTTAAAAAAAAACGAATTTTGGAAAAGTATATGGGCTCATGGCTCATGTGGTGCGGTATTCTTTTCTGAGTCCAATGATACCCTTTTTTCCGAAAAGTATTACTGCTAGGCGCTGCTCAAACGGCTTAAAGAGGACCATGTTACGCCCGCCGACCGGCCGGTGTCAATAAGGGCGAGAATTCGACGCCGCACGGCGGCGGCAGCGCCTTATCGGCACCGCGCGCCACGACATCTGCCGGGCGGCCGGCTGGGCGGTGGGAAGTTATAAGTGCGTGGTCTTATTGCACACGATCGGGGTGAGTTATCCCATGTTTTCGGGGCGGAAAGTTTCAGTGCAGCATCGGTGCGTCTGCCACGGTGGTCTGTGTCGATGGTATAGAAAATAACTCAAGCAGAGCTCAGAAAAGAATGAATGATTCCGGGTAGGTGCCTCGAAATAATCCGTTTCAAGAATACAGCTGCCTTCTTAACCCTCGCACGACCAGGCCATTTCTCATAACACGAACGACCAAGGGGGGGGGGGTTGTTACGACCCCCCCCCCCCTGGCGTTTCGAAACGGAAGGTCGTAGAGCTTAGCGGAAAAACCAACGGATTGCTCTCAACGAGATCTCGCGATTGGTGGTATATTTTTTGGTCCTAGGTCAACATTTGACCTACTTTTGACCGGTCAAAGGTCAAATTTTCGGAAAAATAGACTTTTTTCAACTTTCGGCGGCGATTGCGGCAAAACGGTAGGAGATATCGACTTGAAACCTTCACTATCGTGTTCCTTGATCAATTCTCTATCGTTTGGTATGTATTTCGTTTCCCTAGCTCTAAAAATGGCGCGTTGGGAGCGCCGGAAGTCGGCAAGGTCACAGTCGGCGGCAGAAATTCGAAAAATCAAAATTTAAATTTTTGAAATCTGATCGTATTTTTGGATTTGGGCGGTCCATTTGCTCCCTATAGAAGCTAATATTGCTGCATATTCCCATTGAGGTGACAAGAATTAGCAAAATAGTGGTTCGGGCGCTTTTCAAAAATAGTACCGGACGCTGTTCCTCTTGTGACGTCATAGCTCCGTGACATGACCTGACCCGGTCAAATTTCTTATACTATATGATAGCCAATACTTGCCCCAATATGCATGGGAAGTTTCATCACGATCCATCAACCGATGTCCGTACCACCGGCAGGAAACCTCGGGCGTTGGCACTCAGTTTGTGAAAATCCGGCCGGAGGCTGTACCTCTTATGACGTCATAACTCCGTGACCTGACATGACCCGATCAATTTTTTTCGGCAAAAGATGCGCAAAGGTTGCCCCAGAGGGTATTGAAAATTTCAGCCCGCTACGACAAGCCGTTTAGCGTGCACTTCGAAAAAACCTCAGGGGGGGGGGTTGATACAACCCCCCCCCCTAGGCGTTCTAGGGTTAACGTACTGTATCACTTGCTAATTCTTCAAAAAGCAAGCTCTGAGCAATTGAACAGACTTCTTTGCATTGCTGTTGACAATTTAAGTTGCTTTTGGACGGTGGCTCGCAGCCCCAATATGCTGCCGCGTAACTCTAGGTATTCCAACGACGAAACGGCAACTTAGCGAGAATCGAAAATTTAACGAAGTAGGTACAACAGGAGCTGGCAAGGCTCCTGCATTGGTCTATCCGTCATGAGTGACACACCGGGGTAATGTGTCACGTCAGGGCAGAGCTGTGTTCTATGCCGGGTCTGGATTCGGGTCTTGATCGGCATCGGTGGGCACGGCCGCCCTGGCCGGACTGCCGGCGTCGCTTATGCTCGAAGGATTGGATAAACGGCGCTTGATTTATATGAGTAGGTACTCCGGCTAATGTCTCTACTCATGTCTCACTTCGTCTCACTGTCAGGGTGGCCACTCTGTCATTCCCAGACATGTTATGTTTTCTTTCGACCCGCTAATCTAAGTTACACCTGGCGTCGATTCTGTTGCCCCAGCATCTGACATCCACGTATCTGAATAATGACATTGGTGACGCATATGCTCGTCAAAGCCACCCCCAAACTTGGGCCGATGACTGTCGGGTCTCCTCCATATTCTGTCCTTGTGCATACTGCATTGCCAGCCCCTGCTGTACGTATATCGTGAATTTTCGATTCTCGCGAAGTTGCCGTTTCGCCGTTGGAATAAAGTTGCGCGGCAGCATATTGGGGGTGCGAGCCACCGTCAAAAACTAACGTAAATTGTCAACAGCAATGCAAAGAGGTGTGTTATTGCTCAGAGTTTGCTTTTTGAAGAATTAACAAGTGATACGGTACGTTAAGAAGGCAGCTGTATTCTTGAAACGGATTATTTCGAGGCAACTACCCGGAATCATTCATTCTTTTCTGAGCTCTGCTTGAGTTATTTTCTATACCATCGACACAGACCACCGTGGCAGACGCACCGATGCTGCACTGAAACTTTCCACCCCGAAAACATGGGATAGCTCACCCCGATCGTGTGCATTAAGACCACGCACTTATAACTTCCCACCGCCCAGCCGGCGGCCCGGCAGATGTCGTGGCGCGCGGTGCCGATAAGGCGCTGCCGCCGCCGTGCGGCGTCGAATTCTCGCCCTTATTGACACCGGCCGGTCGGCGGGCGTAACATGGTTCTCTTTAAGCCGTTTGAGGAGCCCCTAACAGTTAATACTTTTCAGTAAAAAGGGCATCATTGGTCTCAGAAAAGAATACCGCACCACATGAGCCATGAGCCCATATACTTTTCCAAAATTCGGTTTTTTTGAACAACCCTAATGGATAGGGCCTGTATGTTTCGGGAACACAGGAAATCGTATCCAAGAAAGATACATGACCTCGATTGAAAATCTGCTCACCATAGAACTTTGCATCAATAAAACTATCACGTCATGTTTCTATGTATTTCGTATGCTATCCTTGCATAAAACGCAGACACATACTCGGAAAGGCGGTGCGCCGCGCTGACAAGTGCATGCCTTCTTCACGCACCGAGATCTGACTACGGGAAGCAGCGCGACTCCCTCCCACCCTCAGAGGCCCTCGCGGCGCACGCCAGGCCGCTGCTCGCTCGGCACAGAAATAGCGACACGCTACGACAGCAGGCAGTCGCACACCATCGCATCGTCAGGTCAGGTCAGGTCGGATCAAACGCTCGCGGAGTCGGTCGATCGCTGATGCTCGAACAACCACGCATCTGAGCTCGAACGGATGAGCCTGGGTCATCTGAGCTCCCAGCCGCGGGGCCACCTCGGAGAACGGCCTCGCGACAACACACAACGGCAGCGATCGAAGAAAAACGGCTAGCAACGCGGCCCAGCCACACATATGCGCCGAACGCGTGGAGACGTGCTAAGAATCGCTCCGTCAATCGGTCACGACTATCTAAACTACACAATGATTTACATCCGATGTAACAGGGAATCGACGGTGAAAACGGGCACCGGCACCATCCCCGGTGCGCGGCCAGTCGCCCATGTGAGAAACGGCATCGAGATGATGAGAAACATGCAACTTCTGCTCAGTGCGGCCTATCCCCCTCCGCTCCCCCTCCCTTCACAAGTTAAACGTCACTTCACCCCACGGTAATGTTATAACCTCCACGGCACTGCGCCTCGCACACGTCACCCAATGTATTGTCCAAATCTCTTCGCTGCATGTCCAAGAAACGTACGTGACTCAGTTCACGTGCATCGCTGGCGTAACGCGCTGCCGTATGTTCGTATTCCGCACTCAGTTCGCTGGTGACTGTTCAAATCAGAGTCACCCCGTCAGAGCCACGACAACTGTCTCCTCGGCCTCTCCAAAGCCGACAGTGACCTCACTGTCCAGTGTCCACCCATCACGTGTAGCGCGGCCGGTCCGGCCCGGTCGCTCCATGACGGGAGTTTGTACTGGGCGCTGCCGCCGAGCGGGGCTCCGGCTGAGCGCAGCTTACAGCTGCACAGAGCTGAACTTGGGCCCCTGGGTGAGGATCAGGTCGGCGTAGGATGACTCCTGCTCCAGTTCCAGCACCCGTAGCTTCTTCAGCACCAGCGTCGTGTAGAACTTCTGCGCCACCTGTTGACAGACGGACAAACAGAGCGGTCAGCCACCGGCTCACTCAGTAGTCGGAACAGCTCGGGGTACACGATAGGCCAGTGGGAGGCCATTGGTGAATAACATGTTATTATAAACCAGTTACCAGAGAGGTTTTCGTAACGCTCAATATTTCACTGGATGATTGAGCAGTCTTATGCGACTGTCGGAACACTGCGGGTGAGATGACACAAATATTACGGTGTGACAAAGAACCATTAGTCTGACAGCGAGCGTTTAACAGCCTGCTGACGTTTGCGTTTGTACGCCAAAGAGATGCATGAAATGAACAATAAAACAAGCAAAAACATATTAACACACCAGAGACGAAAACGGGCAAACTTCGCATCTATTTCGCGGCTGCTAGACTTTCGCGGAACGCCGCTAACCAGTCTAATAGCATGACCAACATCATTTCCATTTTCTGTCGTGGCAACGCTTTTCGTTCAAGCCCCCGCGGGCCCAAACGAGAATCTCTCCTCGTATATCACACCCGTAGCGGCGATTTGTTCGTGGCTGGAATATATAATCACGGCCATCCAGGGCTGGCCGGGGGCAGATATAGTATGGGGACAATCGCGCCGGGACGGAACTGGAAATCTCCACCGAGCGGCAAATCGGCCGGCGGTGGTCCAGCTGTCCATATTTTGGCAATCTCCGGCTGGTGCAGGCGCGGCTGACGAGCATCATCACTCACAATGGTCCCAAATGAAACCATTGAAGATATGGAACTCCCGCAGCCCAAAGCTTCACTACAAGCCGCGGACTGCAAAATGTCTGAAGCAGCCGCAACCATCTCATTAAGGTAGATTAACGCAGACCACAAACTCATTACAGTCAGTGGCATGATCCATGAAGCAAGTTAGAAGAGATATTTGCAAGTTCTAGCAATAGCTGATATGGATATGTTTGGTTATAGTCTGCGGTCGTAATTAGCGAGATGGTCGCATCTAGACATTCTGGTGGTATGGGGTCACGTGGTCTGACCACCTGGACATTCACGAGTCGAGAAATAAGTGCCCAAGTGACCACTGTTTCCCTCGGCTATTTCAGCCGCGCTGCTCGTAAGCGATTTCAGTGCCAACTGCGAACGTAACACCTTATTCGCTTGACAATTTGCTCCAGTTGGGTAGGTACATGAATCGGCTACGAAATTATGAGCGCAGTCAAATGAAATGATGAAAACATTCAGCCTGTTAGATTAAATGAAGGAATTTAATTAGGATCCGCGACTTAACATTGCCGCGGGGCCAAAAAAGAGACTTGGTGTTCATGTATATGAGGTAAGAAGTGTTGGGTAAATCATTGGCAATATCTGTAATGATACTGTCCCACTTCCGCCGCCCAGAACCATCCATCAACACCACAGTCCACAAGCACCGACTAGTATCTGACCTGTTCTCTGTTGTTGCGTCGGCAGAGGTGCCAACTGCGAACGTAACACCTTATTCGCGTGACGATTAGCTCCAATTGGGTTCGGAATCGGATCGGAAACGGAATTATGAGAGCAGTCGAACGATGACTAGTCAAATCATGAATAGCCAATAGGTGCCTTAACTTTCGGCCTTTTAAATAAAAGCAAAGAAATCCCATTAGTTAGCTGAAAGTGCGACATAACATTGCCGCAGAGACAAAGAGGAGACTTGCTGCAGCTCGTGTATGCGGAAGTCGTAAGAAAAATTGGGTTAATCATTGGAAACATCTGCAGGCATAAATGTCCCATTTCGTGGTCCAGTACCTGCATCCCTCAACACCACCAGTACCGACTAATATCTGACCTGTTTTCTGTTGTTGCGGCGGCAAAGGTCACTGAAGACCAGCCTGTCGCTGGTCTCAAACTTGGACTTCATGATGCGGTGCATGACGGCAGCCCGCTTGTTGTTGACGCGGTCCTCGTACTGTTCGTACGTCTCGCCCTCCTGCTGACCGTCATCCGGCTGGGGAGAGCGACGGGTGTTAGTCGTGGGGACATCGAGGTGGTGGGTGCAGACTGCAGAGAATGACTACTTCGGACACGTTGTGTGGTTTTATGGCAGAGCAGTCACTCGGCGTTAAAGCAGCATTGAACGTAGCAAGCAGATGAATCACACAGAGGGCTGTGTCACACAGCGTAGTATGAACTCAAAGTCACAAGCATTGGCACAAATATTACCAGGCAACAACAATAGTTCTGCGTATGCATGAGCATAATATGAACTCAAACCGGGCCAATCAATTCAAGCAGCCGTCACAACATTGGCTTGATGAATTATCAGGAAACAATAGCTCCCAATAATCAAAACACCTGAAACCATCGCATGCCACCAGACTGATGCCAGGTTGTCCTCGTCAATGAGCGCATTCCGACTGACCTGTACGGAGGCCTGCTCCTGCAGCTCCTCCTCCCAGGGAGTGGCCGGCCCGTTGCTGTAGACGCTGAGCGGGCCGCGGTCGGACACGGCGCCCGGCGTCACCGGCGGAGCGATGTTCTCGTCGTAGCCCATGTTGGCCAGGTGGCCGGACGGCTCCTGTTGGTCGTAGCCCATGTTCTCCATGCGCGGGATGGGCGGCGGCTGTTCGGTGATGGGCGGCTCGACGGCCGCCTGCGCCGTCATCACGCTCTCGGGCTGCTCGGCCGGCACGGGTGCCGGGGTGGCCGCCGCTGTCAGTGCCACGGCCGGTGGCTCGGGCGCCGCCTCCTCCGGCGCCGGCGGCGGCGGGGGCGGCTCCGCTGCCGCCGCCGCTGCCTCCGCGGCTGCCTGAGCTGCCGCCGCAGCCTGCGCCTCGGCCGCCGCCGCCTCAGCGGCCGCCTGCTGCTGCTGCTGGAGCTGCTGCTGGTGCTGGAGCTGCTCGTGCTCCATCGCTGCCATCTCTTCCTCCGGCTCCGGCTCCCGCTTCCTCTTGCCCTGTCGTCCGCGGGTGGCGGCGCCGCGCGCCGGCGCCTGCCGCTCGGGCTGTGGTTCCTCCTCATCGGGCGCGCCGGCCGCCTCGTCACCGTCCTCGTCCGCCACGGGGCGCGACGTCAGGTGTCTCATGTACATCCGGCTGAGTCCCGAGGCCGGGATGGTGCGGCCCGGCAGCGCGAACAGCTTCTCCACGCCGCCCGTCTCCTTCCAGTGCATGAGCCGCTTGGTGGGCGGCGCCAGGTCCAGCGAAGTGACGATGTCGGCCGTGTCAGAGAGCTGCGTCTTCATCTCCTCGCCAGAGATGTTCTTCACCTCGTCCACGATCAGCTTGCGCTTTCGCTTGCTGCGGGTCACGCCGGCTGGAAGGAAAGAACAGTGTTAGAACGCACTTCATAGCATAGCAATCCATCGACTGACATTGCAATGACAATGAATTTAGAATGAAATTTCAATAACAATGAAATTTAGTTACTTAGGGAATAAGAATAAGGATTTGCACGACCGTCCGACTAATCAGTCACATCACGCCGTATTCTTTAACAGTTTGATCACTACAAGCAATGGCCCTAACACAATATATTGATCGCCCTAAGCATCACGCTGCGCCGTCGACAAGATGTGACATTTGAAGGGTTGGCACCTCTGAACCACCGTGTCAACGCTCCCCAACCCACGGCGAGTTCCTCACCTCTAATGGCACTGGTGTACACTGCTGGCAGAAGGCCAGACCCTCTAAGCCACTGTCTCCCCACCCTTCTTCCTATTATGACCGGTCGCCTCTCACCTCTGATGGCACTGGCGTCCACGGGCGGCAGCGCGAACGTCTCCTCCTCGTTCTGCAGCAGCGTGGTCTGGTCGTGCGCCGGCGGCTCCATCTCCGGCTCGGCCGGCGCCGGCGGCGGCGGCGGCGGCTCGACGGGAGCGTCCGGCCCGGCCGCCGGCTCGGTCAGTGGCGCCGCGGTAGCGGCCGCCTCTGCGGGCGGCGCGGCGGCGGCAGCCGGGGAGGCCGGCCGCGACTCGTCTGAACTGTGACCACCGCCCATCGGACTGGCGTCCATGTGGTGGTCGAAGTCGTCGTCCGAGTGGTGGTCGTCGAGCGCCGGAGGTGCCGGGGAGTCGGTCGGCGGCGGCGGCGCCGGCGGAGCGCTGGCCATCGGAGGGTCGTCGAAGAGACCGCCGTCGAAGAGGCCGCCCGCTGCCGGAGGCGGGATAGTGTGTCAGAGGGGCTGCGGGTACTATAGCATGGTTCGACGGCAAAATGGTGTTGAAACCAGTTAAGAAGAGCAGCCATATGGAAAGGCAAAAACAAGTAAAACAAATTATTTACGTTTCAGCATGTTCTTTTGTACTTCATGCCCGCCTTTCCTTGCCAAATCAACCTTAAACTCCGAACAGTGACATCCTGCCCAAGTATCGCTCACCCCTTTTAGGTAAGTACTAAGTCTCAAAGCCCTAATCATGATAGTATGATCGAGTTCCCATCCATTCCCGCTGGTCGCCTACACATGACGTCCTGTTCCCATCCCCATCACCTACCCATGATGTCCTGGCCGAGGTTGCCCCCGAAGCCGTCATCCCGGATAGGTGCGTCCAGCTCGAGGGCCGCCGGGGTCTGTTTGGACGTGGACTGCTGGCTGGTCTCGCCGGGCGCCGGCGCCGCCTCCGGCTTGGGCGCGTTGCTGCCGTCAAACAGCAGGTTCTGCCGACAGAGGGTGCATCGTAAATGAACGTAATGGGGAGGTGTTGAATAAATTACAGACGAGGTGAAGTAGAAAAGCCGATCAGAATGTCGCTCAAAGGCTAAACAGTTGGTACGATAAACAAAACCGCGTCAACCATTGGTGACAGGCGGGAAACACATATTGTTGAATGCGTTGATCCGTGAAAAGAAGAGAAATCAGACATCCACAAACAAACGACCGCGGTACATCTACCCAAGTCTCTGTGAACATCAAAACAGGCCTAGGATACCTATTCAGTGAACACATTAATACCAGTATAACGCCTTTTGGGGCGAGCAACGGAGCGAGCGAAAGGGTGAGCCTAGCACGTGCGAAATTTCGAGGGGGTACCTCTAACTAACTTGTGCACGGCACCCTACTAACCGGTCTCTAACGATGTGCCAAATATGAGCACAATCGGCCCAGCTGTTCTCGAGATCTGGAAGCGGCACCCTGCACGTGCGCACGTGCAAAATGGGTCCCAACTGACTTGTGCACGGCACCCTACTAACCGGTCCCTAACTGTGTACCAAATTTGAGCGCAATCGGTCCAGCCGTTCTCGAGATCTGGAAACGACCCCTGCACGTGCGCACGTGCAGCAGCACCCCAACTCTGGCACATGGATATGGAGTGCCTAGTGGGTGCCTACCTACCTGCCAACTTTCAGCGCAATCGGCCAAGTAGCTACCGAGATGTTGCAACAATTACAAAACCCACCTCTTCGTTTTGCACGTGGCACGTGCATAAGGGGTCACCCACAAGCATCAGGAATAGTCCAATACTTGGTAGAAGGAATGAAGCTACCCTACAAAAATTACCGCATGTAAATCGGTCAAGTGGTTGCTGAGATATAAGCCTCGCAAAAGCGTCCGCACGGCCGGCCGGCCGGCCGCTCATACTCAGAAATTTCCGATAATCTAAGGAAAGACTCCACTCGCTTCGCTCGCTCCGTAAAAACAACATGATTGGGATAACATCCATCGAATCATGATTCATATAGCTCTACAGAATTCCTCTAAAGTACCGTAAACTGGGGTGGCTTTGAACTTCCGGGTGACTTTTAACGCCGTTCACTTCTTAGAGGGAATCACAAATATCTTAAAAATGTGAATTATAAATGCAGCCATGTTTTTTACAGATAAGAATGCACATTTTTGAAAATGTACATGACATATTGGAAGATTTGTACCTTAGTACATAGGAGTAAAAAAATCAAGAACTAAATCAATGTTTTTAGCTTTTTGAGATATACCCGTAAACTTCCATATGTCATGGACTAGTCATTATGGTCATGGAAAGGAATGACATATTTTTGCCATCCTCGATGGTTGGCCTATATTGCCCCATCCACAGAATCAGATAACAGTAGTACTACTGTAGTACTACAGTAGTACTACAGAAGTACTACTGTTATCTGTGCCCCATCAAAAATTTTTAGCTTGCTTGAGCATGGCCAATGCTATGAAGGGATTTGTAAAAGCATGACATTTTTGGAACTTCGCTGGGGTGACTTTGAACGTGTTCAATGTAGCCCCGGTGACATGCATGCCTGACTTGTTGTTCAAAAGACTTGTTGTTCAAAGTAACCCTACTAAAATACTCTTCATACATTTTGCGCTACAAACTTGTGCCATATCTCGGCTCCAGTCACCTGGCGTCCTCTATCTTAGGGTTGCCGCAGTTGCTGGTACCTCCGGCAGTTGCTGGTACATTCTTTTTGGCCAGGTTCGTGACAAAGGCAAAATATGGGTGCAAGATGTATATTGTGAGTACTGACGACGGCGTAGAAATAGATTTCATGACGAAATCCTCAGGAGGCAGCTTCTTTTGGCCAGAGAAGCAAGATAGGGGTGTAAAAGAGATCGACCAGCTGGTGTGCAAGCTAAGCCAGCCTGACATGGACAGGAGGGGCAGGCTCCACTTCAAGAGTGAGGAGCTCTCACCATACAAAATGATGCTGGGGTAAACTCATGACTGACGTGTTCTGACGCTAGCAGGTGTACCTAGTGTTAAGTGTTAGTATCAACCCGCGCCCCAGTGGCGGTCTCAGCCAACTTCGCCCTAGTGGGGGGGGGGGGGGCATATGTTACCACCCACCTTTAACTCAAAAACTAAGAGGGCTAGAAAGACGCGGTAAAAATCAGTCGATAGCTCTCAATGAGTACGTTTGAAAGTATTTCAGTCATTTTTCATCTTAGAGCAATATTGGGGTCACCAGAGGTCATCAAAGGTCAAAATTTGCCAATGGTCATTATATTTTTCAGAAAACATGCCATTCTCAGGAACTATGATGGTAGCTAGAAAAACGCATGGAAAAGCAATCGATTGCTCTTGAACTCTTCTTTTGAAAAGGTCATTATCGAAATTGACCTCAGGTCACGGGTTTAGCCTCCAGAGGGCAAAAATTCAAAAAATAGCTGTTTTTACGAAAAGTGTTTTTCGACAATAACTTTCGACAACAAAAAGCCACGACATTTCTATTGCCAGAATCGTGTTCCTCTCGCCGAGACGCGTCGAATGAACTATAATTTGACCTTGAAAGGTCAACTTAAAAATTTATCCTCAGGCCAAGGTCATGACCTGACCGGAAAAGGTCATGTTGCATATCAGTCGATGCGTCTTGGCAAGACAAACACAATGAGACCATCCCCAGCGTTCTATCTCTTTCCAATCGCGAGCTATTGGCAAAAATCTGTTTGTAGCCTCAAATGACCTCGGTTGACCTTTCTAGAGGCTATCAGCAAAAATGACACCCTGGTCATCACGGGTGGTCCAAATCATTGTGATTCTGAAATATTTGGACTGTTTTTATGCGTACACACGGATCTAGAGGCATTTTCATTTTTCTCCATTGACTTGTAATGGAAAGGTCACGCCACTGACCTGACCTTAGGTCACGGATATAAAAAATCCGAGATATAAAAATTGTAGGCGCCCATAACATCATGCAATCCACCAAGTTTAAAACCTTTCTGACAAACACTGCAGGCTGGACATGATTGCAAACTTTTTTAGGCTTGGTCAGTTAACTTGACCTGGTGACCTGACCTGACATGACCTGGGGTCAAAAATTTCATCGTCCAAAATTGATGTACCAAAAGCTACCCCAAGCGGCCGCGGTTTTTTATTTACACGCAAAAACCGCGACAGGGTGGTAACATATGCCCCCTCCCCCCCCCCCCCCACTGGGGCGAAGGTTAACGTGTTAAGTCGGGTGTCAAGTGTTATCTGTGTCCAAGGATACTCTGTACTCAGGTGTTCTCAGGTGTATTTCATGCACAGACCTAGTCGAGTGCATGCATTACACTTGAGTTGAGTTGAATCGAGTGATTTCATATCCTGTGAGTGTTGCTCCACAGTGCCTAACTATGCAAGTGTTAAGGTGAGTAAGTAAGGTGTTTGCCATGAAAGATGCTTCTTTTTACTCACTGTCTGTGTGCTAATTTCTGTGAATATGGTGTTTGATTCATCAGCAGAGGCTGTTACAAGAAGTTGTGTTTTTTTGCTTGATGAGCTCGCCTTGTTTTGACTACTACCACCAAAAGGACTTTTGCAGGTATCAATTGTTTTTGGCCTCTTTTTTAAAAAAGCATCAGGGTGTTCAAAGCCACCCCAACCGGCACGAGGAATTGCACACCTAATGAGATAAATGATGAAAAACACTGTTCCAAAGTCACCCCATTGCATGGTGACTTTGAACACCAGACATTTTTTTAATAGGGAAATGGCTATACCTAATTTTTTGTTGACACCATGGATGGATAAGGCCAGACTCAGCCCACAACATAGTCCATGTTTCACATTTCTATCTACAGTAGTTTTCAAGATATTCACCGATAAGTCTCAAAACTGTCCAAAATCTTACGTTTAACGGTATTATTAGACTAAAAAGACACACTTATTTAGGGGAGAGTGGGGAAAGATGCCCAGGGTTTGACTATGTCATATATTATTCGAAAATGACGATCGGAAAGCCAAAACTTGAAGTTTCAACGGAAGCCGACATCATTTTTCTCCAAAAATATCACTCTTTCGTGCCTGAAATATGAAAACTTTTTTTGCTATTAAGCATTTTCCTGAAGAAGTGAAAGGGGGCATCTTACCCCACAGGGTGGGAAAGACGCCCCCTGGGGTTGGGTAAGATGCCCCCTGCACTATAAGTGACATAAATAGGCACGTTAACCGCCTGAACGAATCAGTAGTCCCTTCGAGCCTGCAGTAGACACCAAACGTCATCGTAAGGGCCCTCAAAAGTAGTCGTAAGGGGCTTCAGAGGTCATCGTTAGGGCCATCGTAGTCCAGCGTGGCCAAACAAGCCTCCGTGGTGGCGTTCGGAGACCACTGTGGGCCCTTATAGGTCTTTATGATGCTTGAGGGACCTCGAGTCCATCGTGGGGACCTCAGATGCCAGCGCGGCCCGTGGAGCCAACGTGGGAGCCCTCAAAGGATGTCGTGAGGGGCCCTGGAACCAATAATGGGGCCCACAGAGGCCGTCGTGAGGGCTCTCAGAGTCAGGTGCCGCCCAAAAAGTCGCTGTGCGGGCCGAAAGACCGGCATGGGGAGCACCCGACCGTACTGGACTCTCAATAGTCCCAGATCGGCTTTTGTCTCTCATCACAAGTATGTAATAAATGATTTGACGGGCTGCTTGGAGGACAGCCTACGGATTTAGGGGGGCGTCTTTCCCCATCAGGACAGGGGGCATCTTACCCCAAGGTACCGAAGTAACATTAAATCAGCACCATTTGTTAGCCATAAAACTACACCCTGAAACAAACTGTTTGGGACACAGTACATGCATGTTAATGTATCACGACTATAGCAAGGGACGCAAAAATTAGCTACCTTCTTTGATATTTACAATGTTTTGACGCCAAAATATTTTTTGAAAGCAGCAAATAAAAAACATGCAATCACCAGCCAGCCGTTGCCCAACTGAGCTTCGCAAATTTTTGTGCAGTTAACAAGGCAGGCTTCCGCTTTACGCTAAGAGCATTAATTTCCAGGTTCGATTCTTGGTTTCCCCGCTAGAGGGGGTGGGGCGTCTTTCCCACCCTGGGCATCTTACCCCACTCTCCCCTACAACACACACTTTTCACATCATAGCTGATAGCACACATATGCTCAAACTCTTCCCTCCAACGTCAAACCCGCCCTACCCCTGGGCCGGACCAGAGCGCCCCGACTCACCGTGTTCTCCAGAGTGGGCTCGAGCGAGTTGGCGTCTCGCATCAGCTCGACGGGCGGCTCGGCGTCGAAGCCCATGTCGCCGAAGCCGTCGTCGCCGGTCACGAGCGAGATGTTACCGTAGTCCTCTCGCATCGTGATCTCCTCCGCCCTGGACTGGTTGAACGAGAACTGCGCCTGGATGTCCACGTCACTGAAAACGCGGAGCAGTTAGGAATAACTCTGTGATAACCCGCGAGTTGCTGGGGGGGGGGGGGGGGGCGTTAAACGCCCCCACTTTTTTCGCCGGGCCATAGCATGAAAACGGCGCGCCAAATTTTGGGTACCTGTAGACAATTGATTGATGTGTATTGTGACAAAGTTTCAAAAAAAAAATCGGTCGGAAAATTTTTTTAATATATCGAGGTTTTAGTGACGTCATGATTTCTGAGTTTTCGACCAAAAACGGCATATGTTCAAAAATCACATAAAATCACAGAATAGACATACAGACATGCCGTAAACGCCATTAGACTGCCAATACCATGAACAATCAAATGGCTATCTTCGATTATTGATTATCGATTAGCATTTCGCAAAATCTTGAACTGAATCTTGGCAATTTCTCGTGACTACTTCACGACCATGATACATGCATTTCTTAAATTGAACTTTTTGAGCCAAACACGAACACATATGACAAAATGAATGTCACCATCGTGTTCTACGCCCCAAATTACCGATAAAACATGTGTCACAGGCTGCGAATATCAGTTTCGATTTTCGGGGATATGTGCCTACCCGGTTGACCTGACCTTGACCCTGACCTATGCTTGACTGACCCCTACATGGAGCTGACACTCTTGTAGGCCGTATATGATGGATTGTGCACCGTTTTGACAGTTTATGACGAGAGCCGCCCATTGCGAAGTCCTGAAGTCCATGCTACTGAAAGCCCGATTTCAGGTGTTTGACCTGACCTTGACCCGACCTGTGACCTCAAAATTCAACTTTAAAGTACTCATCTGAAGCGTCTCGTTGCGTTCTTTCGTTTGCCGCCTCGTGCGTTTCGCTGCGCCTATTGGTTCTCGAGTTATCGGCTGGGGGCGTTTCACGCCCCCCCCCCCCCCCAGCAAACGGTGGGTGGCGAAATACCCCAGCAACTGCCGGGATAATAAGCAGTTAGGGGAAGGGCAAACAAGCTATTTTAAGGAAACGTTTCATCACCCTTGTGACAAAACATACCTAGTAAATATACCGTGAGTGGAAAGAGTAAGCTAAATGGGAAAATGCTGAAAAAGACTGCTCCCAGTCCGAGAAAGCTTACTTGAGCTCTGGCATGGCCGTGTCGAAGTCGTGGAAGACCTCCGGGAGGGTGATGGCGTTGACGGCCGCCTCTCGTTTCTCCTCCGGCAGGTCCACCATGCCCGGCCGGAAGGCCATCTTGATTTTGACGAATGCTTCATTGCAGTCGGCCAGCAGGTACTTCTCCTTCTTGGAGTAGATGCGCACCACGCCCAACATGAGATGTCCGGTGGTCCGCAGGGCGAGCTTCACCTGGGGGCACGGAGACAGGTGATGATACAGGACTAGTGCACATACACACAGACAGGCGATGCAGGTAATAAGATAGGATGTTTGGTTATCAACTATGGGTAAAATGCGAGCTCAGTGTGATAATTTACTGAGTACAACTATTACGGGCCAGCGAGATATGAGTCTTTTCAATCTAGCGGGGAAAAATATCAGCATGAGCGGCTCAGCCCGACCCGGCCGGCCTGTGATGCTTTTGAGAGATTTATATCTTTGCAACCGTACATCCGTTTGACGAGTGGTCCCCTCAGATGGCTAGCCCCGTCCCTTCTAACCTAATATTGACTACTTTCGATGCATTTAGAAGACCGTCGCGGCACGTGCCACCTGTTAGGTCAGGGGTATTGAAACTGTTCAGCTTACATAGCGCTCTTGCGTTGATTTCTTCTGAACCATACATACGTTTGACAGACTGTCAGTGCTCTCTTGTCCCGGGCCAATGTGGACAATATTGATGCATTTCGGTGACCATTACGACATGTGCTACGGACAAATCGAGGTCGTCAAAATTGTTCTGCTTACAATGACTCAGTAATGGCTGTGCCAATTGTGCTGAAACTTTACCTAGCCATGAGCGCCAACCAAGCAACGCATTCCTATTTGTTATGGTTGGGGTGATAATGCACATCTGCAGTGCACAAGTGCACTTCCTCTCAAAACTGGTTGGGTTCATTGTGCTAAAAGTAGGTATGCTGTTAGACAGAGTGCATGACTCACTATTGTGTTCACTTGTTATTCGTTCAAAAAGTGTTTTCTAAATATCTCATACGTACCTTCACGAAACAAGACTCGATTTTCAGCGAAATACTACAAGTGGCAAAATATTCTGAAAAAAACTCCATTTAATTTATCATTATTTTCTTAAGGTGCTCGGCACCTAAGCAATGAATTGCCAAGTAAAATATCCATACCTGTTTTCAGAAAATATAATGAATGATCAAATGTAAACAGTATAACCCAACTCATGCACCATTGAAAAGCAAAATGCAACAAGTGCAGCAATGACAAGCAGCAGTTCACGACACAAACCTTTGGCTGTAGAATACCATCCACAGATTTCTCAATGTTTGTTTCAAACACATTGGCTTTGGTGAGTTTCTTGTCCCAATGGGCCGCCAGCCAAATCCTGGCCAGCGGGCCCTTCTTGTTGAGCACATACTGGGCATAAAACATGGCTCAACCTGAAAAGAAACACAAAATTCAAATGACATTACACTTTATAGCAAACCTTAGCCTCTTCCCTGTTCAAGAGCTCAAAGCTAGTTGAAAAGCTAAATGCATCTAAAAGACATGTGATTTAAGCCAGGAATATTAAAATATTGGCCACAAACATTCATCTAGTTTATATGCACAATACAGCCATTCAATTAGCCATATTTTGTGTGGGATATTGAACTATAGCAGGACTTTAATTAGTCTTCAAGGACCTCCCAGAGGTGGAGATCTCGGGGGGCGGGGGTCAGGACCCCCCCCCCCCCCCTGAAAACGAATTACTGCTATGTAAGTCAATGGTACTGCATCCATGATCCAGCCCACCTCCATCTGCCCGGCCTGGACCCCCCCCCCCCCCCCTGACATTTTGACAGATCTGGATCTCCACCCCTGATTCAAAGGAACTAAATTTGTACTATCCCAATTCCCAATTGAGTTTTTAATGACTGGAATCAGATATACTATATAAATTTTAAAGAACAGGTGCTCCAAAACACTGGAAATATTAAATATTGTACATCATAAATAATCATCCATTTTGATTTCAGCATTTTTTCCATGATGAAATATGGTCCCATCATGAGGCTACAACACAGATATATCAAGTACTAATTACTTCTCACTCCTCTTATTGAAATGCACAGCATATTTTTTGCTTCAAAGTTCAAACTCAGGTTTAAAGTGAAAAATATGCCATGTACTCAAATGAGAGGAACGAGAAGCAATTTCCAAATGACAGCTGTGTTTCAGTCAGTAAGGTTCACCAGGAGTTTAACAAGTTAATCATCATCATACCACTGATTCAATAGACTGTGTTCTGTCCTAACATATTACAACCCTAAGCAGATTACCACCTTATGCATCAGTTGGGGGAGGTTTGGTCAATGGTTGTCATTTTTAGCACATGCCATTTTTGGCAACCATGTGCTAAAAATGACAACGCTATCAGCTATTTTTAGCAACGATGAAGCCGATTTCACTCCTCAGCGAGGAAATCACGATTTTGGAAATACAAGCACTGATTTTGGAAAAGAAGTGCTGCCACCTGGTGCAAGAAGAAGAAACCAGCTTTAATATGGCCGTTGTTTGTATGGTAGTCCAACGTTGAAGTATACCCTTTTTTGTGGCCCGAAGTTGGAACTTTAAATTGAAGCATCCGAAAATGATCGATATTGATCGAAATCATGATGTTGATGAAAAAAATAATATGTTAAGTTGAGAGAGGAGGCCATTTTATCCAGATGCGGTGGTTTACTTCTTGAAATTATTTTTGCTTACGACGACTGCCATGTAATGAGGGATAATTAGCAGCCGTCATTAGCAAAAATAATTTCAAGAAGTAAACTACTGCATCTGGATAAAATGGCCTCCTCTCTCAACTTAAAATATTATTTTTTTCATCAACATCATGTTTTCGATCAATATCGATCATTTTCGGATGCTTCAATTTTAAGTTCCAACTTCAGGCCACAAAACAAACTACCATACAAATAACAGGCATATTAAAGCTGGATTCTTCGTCTTGCACCAGGTGGCAGCACTTCTTTTCCAAAATCAGGCGGTACACATGGAGGTCCCCGCTTCAAAATTAGTTAATCCCTATAATATAGACATCATTCTATAGAGAAACTCATGTTTAGTAAGAATAATGTGGTTTCCAGTTATCTGATCGATAATTTTAAGACCAAAAGCTAACTAATCGTATTCTTACCACGATCTCGGTGGAGCCGCACGACGGTCTGTTGTCAACATGTCAATTGTTGTTAAATACCATTACGCAGAAATGTAGTATCTTCATAAAATCCAACTCACTAGGGGAACTGTGGGAAACCGGGGTTTTGGGTGGGGGGGGGGGGTACTATTTTTATGAAAAAGTGATAGATATACACAAATAATTTTGGAATTACATTACGGTTCTGTATTTCTAATTTTTAATAGAAGAGAATTCGGTAATTTTCTTTTTCGGTAAAGCGCCTCACGAGATGCGCCAGATCTGTCGACGAATGATAGCGACTTTTCTGAAAAAGTCTTCAGAAATGTTTCGTTCGTAAATATTTTCGTTCGTGCATTTTCTTTATTATCGTTTTTTGGTCCGTGCATTTTTTTGTCTGTACATATTTTCATTCTTCGTCCAACATTTCTTCGCCTGTACTGTGCATGTTTTCGTCGGTGGCCAACTCGTGGCGAAGCAGTGCAGTGCCGAAGGCAATGCCTTAGGAGAGATTACAGGCAATAGTAAATCAAATATTTTTAGGTTAAATGGTTATGTATCTGGCTTCAGGCCGAAGGCCTGAAGCCTGATGCATGACCACTTAACCTGAAAATATTTGATTTACTATTGCCTGCAATCTATTCCTGCAAGTAACTATTTCCTTATCCGGTAGGCAAAAATCAGTAGGTTAGGTTAGGTTAGGTTAGGTTAGGTTAGGATTCCCGGTAGGCAAAAATCAGTAGGTTAGGTTAGGTTAGGTTAGGTTAGGTTCCTTAATGCCTGGTAGGCAAAAATCAGTAGGTTAGGTTAGGTTAGGTTAGGTTAGGTTAGGATTCCCGGTAGGCAAAAATCAGTAGGTTAGGTTAGGTTAGGTTAGGTTAGGTTCCTTAATGCCTGGTAGGCAAAAATCAGTAGGTTAGGTTAGGTTAGGTTAGGTTAGGTTAGGTTAGGATTAGGATTCCCGGTAAGCAAGAATCAGTAGGTTAGGTTAGGTTAGGTTAGGTTAGGTTTCTTTATGCCTGGTAGGCAAAATCAGTAGGTTAGGTTAGGCTTCTTTAAGCTCGGTAGGCAAAAATCAGTAGGTTAGGTTAGGTTGTCCGCGCTTTAGACATAACAATTTGAGAACCTTGGTATTGTTTGTCATTTCTGGCTGCGATAAAAAATTGTGCACGCGAAACGCATCTGATATTTTTGCAGCCTTGATTGTTTATAAATTGTGTTCATCCGCCGTAACCAGCATGGCGTCAGCGTCGGTTGCGAGGGGTGAGGCATGTGGTGTTTTGGGGTCAATTTTGCCAGCTTTAAATGGTAAGCTGTTGCATTTTACTGGCAGGGAATGTTAGATAGTTGGATTATAGCATGTTATGATACTAATTGGATTCATATAATTAAAACGAAAACGCTTGGGGACCTCCGTGTTTCCGACCCAAAATCAGTGTTTATCTTTCCAAAATCTTCATTTCCTCGCTGAGGAGTGAAATCGGCCTCATCGTTGTCAAAAATAGCAGAATCGTTGTCATTTTTAGCACGTGTGACAAAAATAGCACGTGCTAAAAATGACAACGATTGACCAAACCTCCCCCGACTGGCATCTAGGTCATGTCGGCATAAACCACCGACTCAATTACACTAGGTAACTAACCAATCTCCTGGACAACATGGCTACATGTTTATGATTTAAAACTGTAATGCTTCACCAGCACATACCTTTCTATGGATTGTCCTAATTCAAATTGAAATGAGATAAATACTTCAGTTATCACTTCACTTGTCAGACCGAGACTTAGGTCATTTTGAATAGGTACTTCAACCTGTCAAAAGGTAACCTGCATTTGGCAATCAGCAGCAAATGCGGTGATTGGCACTTCTTCCTGAAAGGTTAGTGGAGCGCCACGGCTGAGCCCAAGGCAAATATCAAATAATTGATCCAAAACAAGCCCTATATTCGCAACACACACTCGCACAGACGATCTCAAACAATAAACAGTAGTTTCGACAAATCTGACGCAGAGACGCCAAATAATAACGGCGCAAGTAGGGATACCAGATTTGGAACTAGACTAATTCCAAAAACTTTAAAGCCAACCTTTTTCTATTTTCCCTTATGATTTGCTTTAAACAAAATTTTACTTTTTATTTCTTTTCCTTTTTTTTAATGTTTTATTTTCAAAACAAAATTTTCGCTTTAAAATAATTAGCTTCTCAGAAAAAGCTAGTAGATAATTTTTCCCGCGCGTTTTGGGTAGTATATTATGCATTATGCAAATATTAACCCGGTTTACATAGCATATTTGACGAGGCTCTAGCTCGTTAATTTGGCGATCATTTCGTTGCAGTGGTCTTCAAATATTTAGAGGGGATCATTTTGTAAATTGTTAAGCGGCATCTTTTGCAACATCACGGCAGGGCCTCGTCTAACATGTTAACTGGGGGGGCAATTGCCTCCCCAGTCGAGCGGATTGCCCCCCCAGTGGCCAACATTTGCCCCCCCAGTCAACACGTGAACTTCTCACAAAATTTCCTTCTCTACAATACGTTTTTGCCAGGAGTCTTACATGGATTTAACCATGGGCGTAGGAACGGCTGGAACATTGTGGGTGCATGGGTGCAGAAATCCAGCCATGGCCAGTGAAGCGGGGCGGGGGGGGAGGGAGCGACATCCGAGCGAAGGCTCGTTGCGAGCTTTGAGGGTGTAAGTACCATGTCGAAAAGGTACCGACCGATAAGTGCATTTGGAAGCATTGACCCTCGCATGTGTAGGGATGTCGGATGAACCCCCCCATGGTTTTTCGCAAACAACTCGCGCAAAAAGCGGCCGATCGCGACAAAACTTTTAGTACCCTCGAGTTGATCAGTTTTCCACCTACTTTGAAAATTTCATGACCCTGACCCAAAAGACCTTCGACCTGTGACCTGATTCTCGAGACCATGTTCGGCCTGAATCGCGATTTGGCGTATGTCAGCTCACATCATCCACGCGTTTCCAGTCTTTTTGTGATTGTAGACGTCCAAACATGTGAAATGATGCTCTTCCCATGCATCACGGTGGGTGTGAAGGTCACCTGAAGGTCAGGTCAGGTCATTGACCTTTGATGACCTCGGTTCACTTTTTCGAGTTTTACAAGTTTCTACTTTTTAGGGTAGTTTATCGGGCTGATTTCGAATTTAGCATCCATTTGAACGTTTACGAAGTAGTTTTAGTGCCTTCGTAACATGCTACGACGCCGTCAGTGGTAGTTGACACCTATTATGGATAGCCGGTAGGACGCCTAATGGTTGACCTGACCTGACCTGACCCGATCTGGCCTAAATGCATGAAGAAATCATCTGTGATCAAAACTAACATCAAATATTTGTGATCAGCACCCCGAAAAACCCAATAACAGCTTCACTTTACGCAGTTCTAGCAGGTCCCGATTTTCCCGACTTTTGGAATATTGACCTGACCTGGAAGGTCAACCAATGACCTAGGACCTTAACCCTCGCCGGACCTATTGGTTTTCTACATACGCGCCGGCCGAGGGGGGGGGCGGGTACGACCCCCCCCCCCTCGCCGTTTCGCCCCTGGTGGAGCTAGCGCGTCGCGGAAAAAACGAGCGTGTGCGCCGTTACAAGACGCAGAGATTGGTACCCGATTTTAAGGTCCTAGGTCAACCGGTGACCTCTGAGGTCAGGTCAAGTGCCCCAGGGTACGGTTCAGTTTTTGGTGAATAACTTCGCAAAAAAGGCCGCAGCGCCGCGATTTTGGCAGCATCGTGTTCGCCTCGCTCAGGCGCGTCGAATGATATACTTTTTGTTCGAGTCAGGTCAACTTGGGGTGTTGACCCCAGGTCAAGGTCAGGTCAGCACCCCCAGGTCACGAATATGGTCGAAAGAGGTCATGTCGCATATCATTCGATTTGGCAGGTCTTCCTGAGTCCATTGGTGGCTTTCTCGACTCGCTAGCTCAATTTGATCGGGAGTTATTGACGAAAAACTAATATGACCTTGATGACGTCATAAATGACGTCACGGAAGGTCAACATTGCAAAAGTGACGCATCTAACCTTGCAAGGAGTGCATCAAATCACGATTCTGTGTGCTTGAGATAGTTGGAGATCGTTCCCGGCCCCAGAATAGCAGTTTGAATTTTTCCCCATTGACTTATAATGGTGAGGTCACGGAAATGACCCGACCTCATATGACCTTTAGGAAAAATCCGAGATATACAAGTTGTGAGACTCATAATGGATACTAGATCCTGCAAGTTTCATTTCCCTGTGACATCTCCTCTGGCAGTGAGGGCGTTGCGAAGTTGCGACATCTGAAGACCGTGCAGAGGTTCACTTATGACGTCATAGGTCAGTGACCTGACCTGACCCAAAAATGCGGTTGGTGTCAAAAGATGCGGCTTGGATCAACGGTCAGGTATGCCAAGTTTCAGCTCTCTATCGCCGGCGTGTTCGGAGCTATCGCGAAAAAACCCTATGGGGGGGGCGGCACCCGCCCCCCCCCCCCTCGGCCGGCGAGGGTTAAAATTGGGTATCATCGGCTTCCTCTCGTCACGGGCAATACCCTCGTTTTTTCCGCGAAGCTCTAGCTCAATCAGGGGCCGAACGGCAGGGGGTCCGACCCAAGATTACTTTACTACTCGGTCCGACCGACCCCCCAAGATACCTATGACCTCCCCTCCCCCTACACATTAGAAGCTGGAAAACGCCGCACACATGCGAGGGTTAATATTGTCAATATTGACTACCGCAAAAAGTAAAAGCGGCCAAGTTAGCCATTTTCGAAGATATCGGGCTAAAAATTTTAACAGTGGGTCATCGGTTCGATATGTGTTGAATCACATGCTCCATTTCCCTTCTTTTTCAGCACAAATGAAAGTTTTGAAGACCATCACAGTAGGAAATGCTTCGAAAGATGGATAGTAGGCAACATATCCTGAATTTGCCGTGCTGCATGGGAAGTAGTGTTGATGAGAAAAGGGGTTTTTGGTTCAGATTATTGTGGGTGCAGAATACATTGTCTGCACCCACTGGAGAAATATTGTGGGTGCAGCTGCACCCTTGCACCCATGGTTCCTACGCTTATGGATTTAACGAGAAACATTAAATAATTTGTTCAATAACTGTTCATGGCTACGGGAAAAGCCAGAGTTTCGTGATTTTCAGAGCTGAGAGCGCCAAGTAGCAAATTGTCAATTAGCAGCTGGCCAGTGACCCAACTCGTGTTTGCCCCCCCCCCCCGCACACACACACTCAGTCAAACGCTCAACACGGATAAGTATGTTTATCACTGTCTGGTGGGACAATGTGAGGGGGCAACACAATGTTAACCCGCGCCGGGCCGGTGCTCCGTCACTATCGCGCTGGGCCGGGGGTGTCTGAACTAGTGGTGCCAATCATAATTTCTTTTCTTGGAATTCCAATTTTTTGTCCAATTCCAATTTGGAATTTGGACGGAATTCTTAAGATTTTTCGGAAATTCATCGGAACACAAGGCCAATGCGCTTTTACAATGTACGCAAAAAAGCAAGAAAAAAATCGGGAAAGAATCGGAATAGCCCCCGCTTTGGACAAAAAATGGAAATTTACTTGGCAGATTCTTGGAATTGGATCGGAATTGGAATTGAAATTTCATGAAATTGGCATCCCTAGTCTGAACCCCCCCCCCCCCCTCCCCCCGTCCAACTCCGCTCCTGGGCCATGTAGCGACATGCAGTAAGCGGCATTCGAAAGAGCGTAAAAAATAATGACGGAAACACTTCAGTCATTTTTTAGGCCAGGTCAAAGGTCATGTCGCCAGAGGTCATCAAAGGTCAAATTTTGTCTATTTCAACAATTTTGGGAACTGCCAACGGCTAACTCTGGAACCGATAGAGCTACAGCGCCGCGGAAAAGCCCATTCGATAGCTCTTTTAACGCTCTTTCGCCACTGCGCCCTCAGATTTGACTTCAGGTCAACGGTTTAGTCTCCAGAGGGCAAAAACTCCCAAAATAGCCGTTGTCATGAAAAATGTTTTTCTGCAACAATTTATGACTCAGGGAAGTAGCATTTATTTTGCCAGCATCGTGTTCCTCCTGTCGAGACGTGTCGAATGAACTATAATTTGACGTTGAAAGTTCATTTTGAAAATTTGACCTTAAAAAATTCCTGGGACCTTTTATGACCTGATATGACCTCAGGGTCCTAAGGAGAGGTCACGGGTGCCATGTTTCGGTTCAGCTTGTCGAGTTTACCTGTAACACAATGCGTGAGAGTGTTTGGAATGACGTTCGTCCAAAAAGGCGCCTTTCAATTTTCTCCTGTTGACTTATAATGGAGAGGTCGCAAAATTGACCTGACCTTATGTCACCGATATCAAAATTCCGAGATACACATTTTGTATATACTGTTACTCTTATCAATTGCTGAACGTTTTAAGGTGATCGTTCGGTCGGTGCAGCTATGACGAGGATTCTAACTTTTTCTGAGGTGAGGTCACTTGACGTGACCTGGTGACCTGACCTTGAGTGACCTGGGTCTGAAATTTTCATAACATGTGCGGAAAAGATGCATGATGTGCCAAAAAACGCAGGGGGGTGTTCGAAAATCCCCGACCCGGCGCAGGTTAAAAAATCAAATTAAAAAAGAAAATTGTTAAAAAATCATGGTCTCAGGGCTGTGACGAAAAACAAGTGGCCTAAATCCGGTGAGAAAACAGGATTTGGGGGTACCCTAGGTTTGGCTCCTTCAGTCTCTGCCCCCCCAGTGAAAATTCCTTAGACGAGGCCCTGCATCACGGACGGAGATATCACCTTGCAACAAACCCTATGTAAACGCGTCTATTGTGGCTTACCCCGCGTTCGATGTCTCTAGGACGGCGAAGATTCTACGCCGTCCGGCCAATCACGTTCTATAACCGCAGCCGAGCCCCCGCTGACCTTGGACGGGATTGGCCGGACGACGTAGAATCTTCGTCGTCCGAGAGACATCGAACGCGGGGTTAAATTAGTTTGGTACCTATATCTTAGCATATTTTAGCAAAACTGAGCTAATGCATGACCCACGGCACTTAGCACTAGCAGCGCCAAACGCGAGCGTTATAAATACGTATGCGGTTTTAGCTGTTTCGGTCCGTCCTCGGTCCTCGCCACCCTTAGGATTAACCTGGTGGGGTCTGTTTTACTATTAGAGCCTAGAGGTCACTGATAATACCAGGTCAGGTCACAGGTCAGGTCACCAAGGGTCAGCAATTTCACTAGGGCTGTGTGATGCATGTTTTATGGCCAATTTTACATTTCAAACGAAATTGCAATGGTGTTGGTTATAAGAACATCAGGAACGGTTTAGGTCACTTCCTGGTGGAGGTCAGGTCAATGTCAGGTCAAAAAAGGTCAAATTTTAAAGTTGATATTTTTGCATAAAATGGGTATCAAATCGATGCAGCTCGTCACGGCGAGTCTAATGGTGATCTTGGTTTTGCGCTACGTGGTCTAGAATTGCTACAAATTGAGTTTGAAAATTTCACGTCATCAATTTTGAAGTTCTTTTCGCTATAACTTGGCCAAAAAAGAGTTATCGATCTAGAATTTGGTATGTGAATAGAAGACGGTAGGTGCTATCATATATTCGGGTTATTTCGAAACTCGATTTTTTTTTTTTTGATTTGTCGACAATTACATTCAAATTTTTATTTTTTTTATTTTTGGGGGTCCAAATTCCAAAAAATCAAAATTTCGAGATAGCAGTTTTGTAGCCCTAATAATTCTACACCTTTTGTGTATTGAACGTTTTTCTATATCTTCAAAGCCATAGGCGTCGCCAGAGATTTTCGGTTGGGGGGGGCAAAATCAACTTTTGTGTTAAAACTTGCCTTTCCCCAGTCTTTACTCACTCGTTTTACATATCATTCGACGCGCAATGGTGCGAGCAATCCGATGGTGAGAAAGGTTTTTGTCTAGCTATGACATGTAATTTTTTTACAGAAAAATTCGAAATATTGAAATTTCATGACAAAAACGACTGGTAGAATTATAGTATATAGTGGCTGCGATTGCCGACGCACTGCAGAGGGCCCCTGTGTAGACGCTCGACGCTCATGATCATTACCCAGAAAAAGGTGAAAAAAGCTCCATTTAATCGGATCACCCTGCTAAAACCTCCATTCACGCATGCATGCAGAGGTTTTACGTGAAATGCATAGGACTTATCCCAGCCACCGATCGTAGCTAAGTTGGGCATTCGGATTTCGGCGGAGAGTGAATGTCGGAAGTGTGAATCGGAAGTAATTCATCTTTGGTCAAGTGAGAGGAAGTGTTTTGTTCACTCGAGTGTGAACGAAAGTTTCTCGTTTTTCGTGTGAAGGGAAGCGCTGCAAACGCGAACAAAAACTGTTAAACGGATCCAAAAGTTACGCACGGCATAGCGGCAAGGGATCCCTTAGAGATAGGTTTGGGACTTCCAAGCCATTTCAGGCCACTCAGGGTCAGTGCTGACTCTCAAAAGCATGCTTAGGATCCCGGAGATCGGCGTGGGTCACCTCAAATATTTACGTGTACGTGGTGCTTTAGGGCTTTCCGAGCCCAAGGTGGGGCCCTCAGAAGCCAGTGTGGGCGGCGGGCGCTAAGAGACTAGGCCCAGGGTGAGCCTGGAGCCCTCGGATAACAGTGTGAACCCTCGGGGTCTGTGTCGAATCCCTAAGGACCTTACGTAGGGACATAATAAACATGTGTTGCGGACCTCAGAGGGACACGTGAGCTGTGACCCCTCAGATGCCGGCTTGGGGTTAACAAAGTCTATCGCCTCAAAAGTTTGGCTGAACTATCAGAGGCCAATTAAGGTTCTCAGAAATGTTCGAAGGCTCAAAGATCCCTGTATGGGCCCTCAGAGAACATGGACACCAGTGGGACTTTCAAAGGCCCGTTTGGGCCCTCTGAAAGGTTCTTTAGGGCTCAGTGGAGCTCTTTAGGAGCCTTTGTTTAAAGCAAGCTCATGAGCCCTGCGACACTTGTACGGTAATTGAGCCTGTCGCAGACATTTGACGAGAGTTGAGAAAGGCCCCGAAGATTTCGTTTCACACTTTGAACGAAAATTGTGTCAGCACTCCAAAACTTATGAAAATCAGCTGTAAAATGTAATAAAGAACGAACTAGGAACATGGAATGAATCACAGCATTGACATTTCCGAGTCTGGACTCGGAATCTTGAAGATTTTGGCGACTGCGAGTCAGACTTTGGTTTAAACTGCACGCTCCAACCGAGTCTGACCTCACAGACATTCTCAGAAAGGTACCCCCATTTTTTCCGACTCCAAAATCTCATCGGATCTGTATCGATCTCAGGGGGTGCCCGGTCCGAGGTTGGGGGGGGGGGCAAGCTGCCCCGCTTGCCCCCCCGTGGCGACGCTAATGTTCAAAGCTATAGGCCTGACAGCTCTTCCCGCGAAACCTTTTTTGGGACCGAAAACGGCAGAACATGACGCCACTCTGACGTCATTTGCGGAAAACCTATCATAGCTTTTGGAACAATTTTTGATAACAATGTGTAATTTTTACGGGGTCTGTATTTTTTTTTTTTTTGCATCGCAGATTTTTTTCCACAAACGCGATTTACAGGCGCACGCACACGCACACAAGGACACATACACCCATACACACGGAGGAGGTCGGGGCCGTTCCGCCGCCGGTGCCGCTCCCTGACGCGGCGGTCACAGCGCCCCGCCGGCTTCCTCCACACTGACCACTTGGTCGCAAAGGTCTCTGTGCAGGTAGAAGAAGATGCAGCTGTTCCTCTGGTGTCCGGCCTCGCCCAGAACGTCGGCCTCGTCCACACAGCTGACGCGCCGGTCGTCGTAGTGGAACCACCTGTCCCTGCCGACGCTGTACACATCCGACACGTAGTGCCCCAGAGTGCGTGGCGCTGCCGTAGTGGCTGACGACGCCCACCAGCCGGTAGGTAAAGTCGCCGGCCAGGTCCACTGAGCGGGGAGACTGGCCGTCTTCCACGCAGAGCTCCGATAAGTGTGCCTGCTCCGAGGCGTCGGCCGGCGCTCCCTCCAGCGACCTCATGATGGCTTCCTGGAGCTCGCGGTCTTTGCTCTCGCAGGTCCGCATCGGTTTGAACTTGGAGTCGGCGTCCAGCAGGGAGGAAGCCGATGATACCCAATTTTAAGGTCCTTCATTGGTTGACCTTCCAGGTCAGGTCAATGACCCAAAAGTCGGGATGATCGATGTTTATCAAGACAGGTCCATATTCAGCCCAGATTCGGGACACCTCAGATCAACCTGAAACTCACGAACACAATGTAGGCCGTTACGTGGCCCAACTTTGCACAGCAGTTTATGGCCCTTCTAAGTGGAACTAGAGCGCTTAAAATGGCAAAAAATTGCAGGCATCTGATTTTACTTTCCCACCAGCAATTTGACCTCCCGCAGTCATGCATTGACCTAAGGTCATTTGCGGGCTATATCGAAAAAAGATACACTGCACAGCGGTTCTGGAGTATATGGATCGACCGAATTCCAAATCAAAGCATACCATCGGGTAGTCCATGAGACGTGGTAACTTTTCCACTTAACCGCTTCTCGCTATGTGACCCCCTTTGACCTGGGCAGGTCAAAAGGTACGATTCTCCGACTCCCCCTAGGTCGCAGCCCGGATTCAGCTCAGACTCGGGACACCCCAGATCGAGCTGAAACTTGCGCACAATGTAGGCTGTGATGTCCAATCCACAGTCCGAGTCATTCGGTGGCACTTTCAGCCGTTTGACCTACAGAGGTCAGCAAAGGTCACACGGCTCAAATTTCCACAGCAGTTTATGGCCCTTCCAAGTGGAGCTAGAACGCTAAAAACGGCACCAAACGACTCGCAGGCATCTGATCTTACTTTCCCACTAGCAATCTGACCTCCCATGGTCATGCGTTGACCTAAGGTCATTTGCGGGTGACACCGAATGACTCGGACTGACCTTACCGTATGCGGTTGTCGCCGCCGTATGCCGTTCTGAATGCGGTGACCTCCGTGTCCTGGTCAAGTGGTCAACTACTGTTAACGCCAGACCCCTTGAGACCCTAATTTTTCGCGATTATTTTTAAATGCGTGGAATAATTTCAACCATATTTAGGAAGTAGCTGTTTCAAGACCTGCCGAAACTTTTTCTTCAAATACATCTTGTTGTCACTTAAATGTTTGTGGCACTTGTCATTTACTCGTAACGTTAACTGTTTTTCCATCCTGGATAGAGGCTTTCATACGTCATATGACATTAGGCTCCGCCCACGACTGCGGCACTGACCCGTGCCCATCAGCGACCTCTGTACAAACGACACCCCTGCCATCTGTAAAGGACTATGAATTTCGCTGACGCTTCACGTGCTATGAATCAATTGCAGCAGACGGTCAAGTAAATGTTAGGTTCTTGTTGACTCTTGTATATAGGACCAAGAGGACCATCACTCCTCAACCTACTACTCACACGTGCTTCGAACAATACGAGCGAGCGATTCCTAACAAATACGATTTTCGATGTAGGATATCTGTTTGAAATACGAGCGAGCCTTATGATGTGAAGCGAAGGCAATAACTTATTATTGCGTTGTTCGATGGTTGCATAGCGATGTACAAATCGGCAGCTACTTGGTAACATCCGACATCCCATTATCGCATTATTTGCAACGCCATAGGCTTTAAATACAGGTGAATATTTCCTAACCTTATGTCAGTTATATGCCATCTATTCTGCCCGGCATTTGCAGCTTATAAAAAAAAAAATGAAGCAAATATCAGCGAACATATCAGCATTGTACAAGCAATGCGCATTGAGCATTTATGGCTCCTCAGTCATCATGTCGCTCTTTGGGCACTGTCAGCCAAGACGTTACGCACAACTCCGCCGGCTTTCGGCACCGCTCGACCGTCCCTGCTCCCCGCCACAGCGAGAGTGACCGCGCGCCGGCCCGAAACCGCCGCAGGCCAAGACCACAGAGGCGGGGCTTAGCTGTGACGTCATAACGTATCACAGGCAGACTGGTGATAGATAGCCTCTACACACCGGGTGGAAATCTTGCTCGAAATTTAACATTACGAGTCAATGAGAAGTGCCTGAAATATTGAAATGGCGATAAAATATCTTAATTGAAAAAGTTTTGGCAGGTCTTGAAACGGCCATGTCCTGAGCTTGGTTGAAATTCTTCCACGCATTTAAAAAAAAAAATCGCGAAAAATTAGGGTCTCAAGGGGTCTGGCGTTAAAGGGACCCTCCCACCTTCAAAAAAGTTAATGAATTGGCACGAAAGTGATGTCGCTCGGTTCAGAAAGAGCGAAAACGAATATCTACCAAATTTCATCGAAAAATATTCACCGGTTTTCAAGATATTAGACTTTTACTTTTGTTTACTTTTTGGGATCTCCGCTGTTCCTAGCGACTTTATTTGAAAGTGTGGCATTTGTTGCGCGCAAAGCAGCATATACCACCGCGTGCTACCAAACGTTTTAGTAAAAGATTTAAAAATCGTTAGATCTCCGCTGACGTCACCAATTCTAAGGGGGCATACCAATGCACTAGCCCCTTAGAATCCGAAAACTGCAAGTTTGAAATTCCATATCTCCGAATTAACCCTATTAGTGGCAGGCTCCTGGCTACCCCATATTAGTGGCAGGGGGGGCTGTTTACGACCCCCCCTTGATATCTCGAGATCTAACGGGCCGATTTTCAAAATTCAAACGGCATTCGATTTGGCTCAACGAGATCTACATTTCTAAAAAAGATAAAATTAAAAAATGTCAATAGGGGGGTAGAGGGGGGTAAAAAAGGGCAAATTGCAGATACATTTTAGACTGTTTATCACGGCCAGGTTTCTGAACCAATCTTAAAGGTAGTGTTCCAGCTTTCTTGGACCATATGGAGTTAAAGGGACCCTCCCACCTTAACATTAGATTTGAGTTGAGATAGCCAAAATGGGGTCCCTGGCTCACAATTACCGGTTTCGGCACTCAGAACATCGAGAAATGCCTTAAATCGGAAATATTGAATTTCAAAATTGCAGCATTTTGATTCAGAGGGGCTAATGCTTAGGAAGACCCCTCTGAATGTGTGACGTCAGCGCAGATATCTGACGATTTTTAAATGTTAGACTAAAACGTTTTGTAGCACGCGGTGGTATATGCTATTTGCGCGCAACATCTGCCGCAAACGCCGCACTTCTAAAATAAAGTCGCTAGAAAAAGCGGAGATCCCTAAAAAGTAAACAAAAGTAAAAGTCTAATATCTTGAAAACCGGTGAATATTTTTCGGTGAAATTTGGTAGATATTCGTTTTCGCTCTTTCTGAACCGAGCGACATCACTTTCATGCCAATTCATAAGCTTTTTTGAAGGTGGGAGGGTCCCTTTAATGACCCGGATAAGGAGAACCGGATTTTTAGAACTTATCCATACCTTCAAAACTTATGGAAACGTCTTAAATTCTTCAAATTTTGAGTACCCCAGTGCGAAATTCGCCCCGACGGGTTGTCGGTCGTACCCCAACCACATTTCACACCACTATGAACAATAAATGCACACACTAAAATCGCTATTACCGATAGGCTCATCCAATCAAGTTTCGATAAACCCGTTCATCATCATCTCCTGCGGTTTCGAACACGCCTGTTAGGTGGCTTCTGATGCTCGTCGAGGTCGGAATTTCCAAATACGCGTGGTGCGTCGGGCCGCGCGCTCTGACTTCGGCCAAGAAAAATGCGTCAGCTGATCATTGTCATTTCTGCCACTTGCGTGTGGTGTAATGGGGTCATAACTTAAGAGACGGCTGTTTCATATCAATTATTTTACATAAAATCATACTTCAAACCACAAATTAATGTTCGACAGCCAAATTTAAGAAACAATACCAATACAGGCTTACAGTTTAAGGCTCGACATTGTGTTGTCTACGATTAGACAGCTGATAACTCATTCCCGTACGTCGTATGGTCGTAACACTATAATGACCTTTGCTTATTGTCACAAGTGCGCCGCATTCGCGATTGTTGCCCGACGCCTGTTTGCAGGTGAGCCCACTACAGTTGTTATACATATCTAAAAACCGATAAACTTTTAGGCGAAAAAGGCACTATTCCAGGCCCATTTTTGATTTTTTTTGCGATATTAGGTAAAAACAGAAGCTTCTTATCCTAGGAAAAATAAAACGGGAAATCTTTCAAAGGTGGCAACTGGCACACTACCTTTAACGCAACTTTTGCCGATCGATAGAGAATGAACCAGGAATTCACATGGATCCTAAAAATATGCATTTTCAAAAATCATAGGCGGATACAGATCATTGAGATTGGGGGTACACAAAAAGTATAGTAAATAAGGTTTTTGTTGGTACTGTTTCTAAAAAGGGTGGCAACCCAGTAAACATGCCGACGTCGGCCCGACGTCGGGCCGAGGCTCGGCCCGACGTCGGCCCAACGTCGGTTCAACCTCGGCCCGACATCGGCTGGACGTCGGATATGCCCGCATGTTCCGACGTCCAGCCGAAGTCCAGCCGACGTCGAGCCGACGTCGGGCCGAGGTCGTTTGCCGAGGTTGACGAGATCGTTTGTCGTTGGACCGACGGGGCCGACGTCGGCATGTTTATTGGGACAACGCGCCAAAAATATCAACCGGCGGCGGGATTCGAGCCCCCCAGTCGCCGACGTCGGCATGTTTACTGGGACAACACGCCAAAAGCGTCAGCCGGCGATGGGCCTCGAACCCCATGTTATTAGAACGCGAGGTTAGTGCGCTAACCACTACACCACGCAGCGAGATATCGGATGTAGTTTGTTTTATTGGGTTATGCCCTTTCGATCTGACAAGACCATTTCAGAGCCGGAAATCATAGGATGGAGACATTGGTCTTCTTGGCGAGCACCCTGGATCCAGACTCCAGTTCATATAGAGTCCCTGGTCCCATTGCTGTTACGTGACACTTATTGGAAAGGGCGACCCCACAATGGATTCATATAGCCACTCTTACACACCTGCACCAACGTTTCCCAAAGTGTCCCTTTGATAAGTGGCACTTTGGCAAAGTGACACTTGCCGACTGGCCTTTCTATATGAACTGGGCCCGGCCCTGGTGAGTTGCCGGTGCTGAGCCTGACCAAAGGATAGGCCGGCAGCCCCAAGCAAGCACTCACCGCACCCGGCTACGGGCGAGCTCGGCTTACGGGCAATCCCAAATGGGTTAAAGTTTCCCGTCCAGTCCGGATCAGGGGGTTGCGGCGTGGAGGAAGATTTGAGTTTCTTGAGGATATTTTGAATACAGAAGCTCTTTATGAAAAATCAAACATGCATTTTATACCAATACCAATACCAATTTTTATTCAGGCAAATCCACTCATAGTGGCTATTCCTTGCCATCAGTCAAGTTGTGAAATGCAGTGATATAAAAAGACATTCACACTTTCCACATGCACATAAACTAAAACGGGCATAATAAAAGGGAAAAACTAAAATAACAATAATGACGACGACAGCAAGTAACTAGTAGTAAAACACGCATTCCTATGTTTCCCTCGTGCTAATAACTCGCTTGAGAGCGTGATTAAAATTGGCGACTGTCATCGTGCGCATTTCCACTGGGAGGGCATTGTACAGCATCGGTGCACGGTACAAGAACCGGCGCCTCCCAGTCTCCGTCCGTACACGTGGCAGACGCAGGTCATCATCATGTCGAGTGCTCCGTTCTCGTGCCTCACGGTTTGTTTGGAGTGAGGATGAAAGCGACACTGGTGTGTGATGCATGCAAATTTTGTGGAGTAATGCGAGCGTATGAAATTTAAATAGGTCCTCCGCATCGAGCCACCCCAGTGCCGCCCTGACGTCCGCTGAACGGCTGAACCTCCTTCGACCTGATACGACACGCGCAGCAAAGTTAATCACTTTTTGAATCTTGTCTAGATTCTTTCGGCTGCCGTTGCCGTACACAGGGAGGCAGTAGCGGACGCGGGAAAGCACCAGGGCGGCTACGATGGTGGGGAGGACCTCGACCGGAAGATAGTGACGGATGTGCGACAGGCCAATGAGGATCCCGAAGCATTTGCGCGTAATTTCTTGCACATGGGCGTCCCAGGACAGGTGGCGATCAAAGACCACCCCTAGATTTTTAACTTCTAAGACGGGCTGAATTGTACGCTCGCGGAATTTGACGCCGAAAGGTGTGATGTTCCGCAGATTTTGTCTACTGCCAAAAACTATCAACTGAGTTTTGTCGGGGTTCACCTTGAGAGAATTTGCGCGGAACCAGAGGTCGAGAGAGGAAAGGGCCTGTTCCATGCGCTCAGTCAGATCTGACAGGGCTGTCCTGTTGCCGCAGACCATGACCTGGGTGTCGTCCGCGTACTGGACAACGGTCGCATCCGGCACGAACAGGCTGAGGTCGTTTGAAAAGACGGTGTATAAGAGGGGACCTAGTGCCGAACCTTGAAAAACGCCCATGTTGTTCGGAAGCGCGGTTGATGTCTGCCTGTTGCCAGAGACATCAGTGAAGCTGACGCTCTGTGTGGTTCTGCAGGTACGCCTCAAACCATGCAGTGTCCACACCGTGTAACTGAAGTTTTTGAAGAAGCTTAGAATGGTCTATGACATCGAAACATTTACTAAGATCAAGCAGGCAGAGGAGCGAAATTTGATTTTGATCGTTAGCCAGGAGAACGCGATCCGAAATGGTGACCAGTGCCGTTTCGGTGGAATGGCGAGTGCGGAAGCCGTGTTGGGTGTCGGAAAGGAGGTGGTTGATAGTGAGGTAGTGGTACAGCTGTCGCTGCACCACTCGCTCAACTATTTTGGATATAACTGGGATGATGGATATGGGCCTGAAGTTGACGGGATTGGAAGGATCGCCGGATTTATGGATGGGATTGACGAGGGAGTGTTTCCACTCCGCAGGGATATCACATCGAGTAAGGCACGAGTTAACCAAATGGAGCAGTATGTGGCTGATCACAGGTAGACACATTTTATGACTCGGACACATATGCCATCGACCCCGCAGGCCGAGGTTCCGGGCATGCTTAATATGACGCTGTTAAGTGTACAGAGGTCGATGGCAGACACGGCAAAGGCGCACGCTCCCACTCGCGGCAGCCTACCGGGATACTCGGTTCACTCCCCTGTAGTCTCACCTCGTGCGCGACTTTCGGCCCAACGTTAACAAAGTAAGCGTTCATATCACCAGCGGACACCAGGGGCACAGTCCTCTGTGATGGCTGTTTTCCCGCTACATGCTGTCTGATATTGCGCCACAGTGTGTGAGGGCCCTGCTCCTGAATGCGGTTGGCAATGTCCGCTCGGCTGTCACTGCGTATTGCGGCCCGTACGGCCCGGTTGGCGTCCCGGTACGCGTCAGACCCGTGTCCGTCAGCCCGCAGCGCTGCCCGCCGGCGGCGCATCAGATCCCTGGTCGCGGCGGTGACAGGTGGGGCAGACGGGTTCCGGATCTTAACGGTCCGAGTAGGCGCATGGGCGTCCAAAATAGGGGTAAACACTCTCACAAAACTCCGCCACTGATCGGACACGGTCCGGGACGCAAAAACAGACTGCCAGTCGGCTGAGGCCAAATCGAAATGCAGTGATGGTACATCGACATTACGCAAGGACCTACTTTGGGCTAAAATGGGCTTGTGGCGTGGTCGGGGGACGGATAAATCAAAACGTACAAAGCGATGCGGGCTAAAATGGCAGTGGTACACTCCGGACCGAGACACAACACAGCCTGCATTGGTAATCACCAGGTCCAACAGGGAACCGGAATTGAATGTCGGACACGTTACATGCTGGCTGAGAGAATATCGCACTAGAAATTCACTTAGTTTATCGCGCCCGAAGCTGCTTTGAGTGTTGAGCATGTTACAGTTAAGGTCGCCGGCGAGTACGATTGGACACTGCGGATAAGTCATGAGAGCGAGCTGGAGCTGTTTATCAAGTTCATCGATGTCATGGTCGAGGGCGGCCTGAGTGTGGCGCGGCGGGCGGTACAGTGACGCAAGCAACAGCTGGTGCCGATCCCACTTGATGTGACACCACAGCGACTCAAGCTTGCATTGGTTATTGTCGATCTCAGGAGTTTTTAGCACCGTGGTTTTAATGTCACTTTTGTGAAGAATGGCCACACCGCCGTACCCGCGCCCATCAGGACGGTCGGCTCGCGTGACAGTGAAGCCAGGGAAGACCAGGAGACGGTTGTTGAGTCGCGGGCACAGCCAGGTTTCCTGGAGAAGGACGATGTCGTATTTGCATTGCTCCAGCTCGTGACGTAGCTCCACGACCTTGGGCTTGAGCGATTGAATGTTAAGGGTGCAGGCTCGCAGCTCTCCCCGCGCCGCCCCCGCCCTCCAGCGCTCGCCGTCCCTGCAGCCGCGCCGCCGGGAGCGCCGGCCGCGCCTCTTGCCCCGGCCGACCGATGTAGGCGGCCCGGCCGCCAGTGGAGTCCGCGCGACGGGTGCACCAGGCGCGTCCGCGCTCCGGCCAAGGTCAGCCGCGCCAGTGGCTCTCAACCTGTGACCCGGCGCGGTGGGCTGATTGGGGTCGGAGGCCACACGGCGGAGCACCGCTGGAGAGTCGTTGGGTGCACGTGCACCGTGAGACACCTCCCTGGGGTCCCGGCGGTCGGGTCAGCACAGCGCGAGCTAGACGGTCCCCGTGCGGCGGCAGAGTCACGGAGCGGCTAGAGCGGGCACGGAGCACGGGCGGGCGGCAGTCACGGAGCACGGTGACGGTCAGCAGGCGCACGGACGCCAGCTGCGCGTCCGTGCGCAGCTGGCTTATATTATTTTAACGGTCAAAACAGCGGCCGATGTCGGTCCGACGTCGCCCCGACGTCGGCCCGACGTCGGCTGGACCTCAGCAATTGATCTCGGTCCGACGTCGGCCCGACGTCGGCTGGACCTCGGCTGGACGTCGGTACATGCGGGCATATCCGACATCCAGCCGACGTCGTGCCGAGGTTGGACCGACGTCGGGCCGACGTCGGCATGCCGATGCCGAGATGCCGACGTCACCCCGACGTCGGCCGACGTCGGCATGTTTACTGGGCGAGTACATCCCTCGAGTCGATCCTGCTCCTGGGTCCGACAGTGAGAGTGACCTCGAGTTAGGTAATCAAGATGTCACCCCCAATGCTCCTGAGTATGTTTACAACGAGTATGTTTTTTTCCATGCAGATATCACCTCAAAAGGTTTAGAACACATCAGCCTATTCATCACATTGCTAGACATTGTCCATGCGACCCTTAAAAAGCATATTTATCACTTTTAATATTAACAACCAAGTGCAAAAAAATAAGTTCTGAAACCGAATGTATACTATAGTATACAGGTCACTGCGCATGCGCATTGGGGCATATGGCCAAAACGACTGGAAATTTATCAATCGCACCACTTAAGCAGACTATATTCCAAATTTCGTCTTTTTTTATCTGTAAACTTGCTCTCGGGTCTCTAGAGGATAGATACATCTTGTGTATTGTCGTGCTTTCTTTCATGCTTACATGTCAGCTGCTTGAAGTTGATGGCTAAAATAAGAATTCGGACGCAATAATGGAGGTGTTAGGTTTCGCCAAGCCATATTCTGCAGTGACCACCTTTTGAGTTCAATCATAGCATAGGAAACGATAGTGAAGAGTCGGAGAGGACGAGACTAACAAAGCATTAAGCTTAGATTCGTTTATTTAATTTGTAAGCTTAACGATTGCAGAAGGCATAAATGCTTGGGAGGATCGCACATTTTATAGTCCTACATGAAACAATAGCTGTCATTTTCTCACGATTAGCCGATTTCACTGGCCACGCAGCCATTACCGGAGGGACCCTCAGAATCTGCCGGAGGCTGCAGATGCGCAACACCTGTATGACAGGCTGGATAGCGGACATGTCTGTGGGTCACCGGAGGTGTGTTCCGATATACGAGCCCTACCTGTGCCGCACAGGGCGACATACTGCGGTGCCCTGGTCATCACTAACAAGAGAGTGCCACCTGCGAGGAGCACTGGGTCGAGGGTGCGCCTGATCGGCATCTGAGGCAGCCCCGTTGTTGACTCTGACCTAGCACGTCGGACATGCCGCGGCAGATGCAGACTTCTTCTGCGACAGCGCCCCTCCACTTCCGCCCATCAATCCTGGACCGGAAATGTCAGCGGACACCCGTGTGTGACTCGGCAACACGCTGGGTGTCCTATCGCCACTTCTTGCTACCGCCCGACCCTTTCCGGGTCCTCCGGCGAAGGACTCGGCGCAGAGCGCTCCGAAGGACCCGGCTGTTGTGCCGTGTCGTCTCTCCTCCGAGACTGGGTCGCTCCGCCCTCGTGCCTCTCTGTCGAGACGATTCAGCATCTCGTCCGCCCTCAGCTGCCCTTGTCAGAACGCGGTCAGCTATAGAGGAGATGGTAGCGATAGGGCGGCGGCGAGAATCAGTTCCGGTAGTGTACCGCCCTCCGGTGGGGGCGTTGTCATTCCGCTGAGAGGGGCGGCTTTTGTAACCAGAGATCGAGATGTTTTGCTAGACTGGAGCTGAGCTTGACTGTCAGGGTCGCGGCGCACATCTGAAGGAGCCCGTTTCGCAACTCTGTCGGCAGTGTGAGCGATGGGCGGGATCGGACAGAACGCTGAAGGGTTGTGGGAGCCTCAGATCGTCGCCGATGAGTGCTATCTTTGATCATCGAGTGCGGGCGATGATTGGCAAATTGGTTTCCCACCAGTCCGACCGCCGATCGTGGGGAGAAGGAGGGGGGGGGACGATGGTAGGTCACGAGCTCATCTAACTAGGGTAACTATATATCAACGCCATCTAACTTCAGGCAAGTCGCATAAAGATGACTTTTATCATCATCACAAAATAAAACCATTTAGTGGAGGTATGAAGGTAATATTGAAATAAAGATGAAACAATAATGTCACTATAATTGTCATATAGTAGTCATAATAATCACTATTACAGTCATTGTGCCTGCATATATCAATGTTAGAAGATAGAACAGATGGGCACTTACCTCCAAGGCTCAGCGAACTTCTAGTGCCGTGAGTGGCCGCGCACTAAAAAAAGAAGAAGAAATAAAGCAGGGTGCTGCGTCCTTTTATTGTAGGTAGATAAAAATCTCTTAAAGCACGCTTGCAGGTTTTCATTTCTAACATCGGCGACTGCAATACCAAGGATGTTCAAACTTGAATGTCCATTCCAGAAAAGATTGATGAATATAGCATAACGTCAACACATGCGTAATAAGTTCCATTGCCTAATGCATCGAGTTTCCGAGGACTTCACGAGAAGTCTCTGCCCATCTCTGGTAGCTAGAAAAGTCGGCTTTGTGCCTGTGATGTGGTGAGTATGACTGGTATGAGCATGTCAGTATATATCACGGGAAACGCCGCTGGACGTTCGTGTAACTGTTCGCTATTCAGATTGCAGACGCTCTTAAAAGAATCAATGCTTGGCGCCAGGAGTCGAGCACTTGTCCCTTTTCTTATGGTACAAAGCCACATCTCGTATGTATACGTGCAGTAAACGTCTGTCAAATAAGCTAAAATGATACTCCTGTGTGCAGTAGGAGAGTAAAGCCGTTTTCACGACGGCCATCGGGTTCATATTTGGTGCACATTTGGTGCAGATTATGTGCAGATTTGGTCAAATTAGGTTAAGTGTGTCTCTTAGTAGCTGTCAGCTAGGGTTGCACTAATTGCTAATATGCCTACTTTGTCATATTATCAGAGAGTATCATCGATTAAAACACTGAAATAAATTCATGAAATAAAGATATTTGCTGTAAAAGAGATTAGGTGCAGATTTGGTCAAATTAGGTGCACTCACCGGATAGCCCGTTGTGAAAACGGCTAATATCGAGTTACATAGGTATCTACCCACGCATTGAACAAACTTGTAAACGTTTGACAGGTCAGCAATAGACGGTAGTTCAATATGCTACTGCATGCCTGTGCTCGGTGCGGGTCATACTATCGGCTCTAATTCGCACTATTCCGCTACCGTGCACACGCACACGAACGGAACTCGGCCCGGCACGGTCGGGGCCTGTCCTTCCCACGCCAGTTTGCCCCGAACAAACTGTGCACGTCGCACCGCTGCAATTGTGCATGTGCACAGTGCAAAGTGCGCAGTGCAAGAGTAGTGAGGCCCCCCACTCCCGGCCCGCCCCCGCGCGTGCGACATTGTCGATCGAACCGTAACCGCCGCTGAGCCAACGTCCGCGCTAACTCGACACTGTGCGACAACAATGGTGCTTTGTTTGCGCCCGACCCGCCGGCCGGACCCGTCGAAAGTCATACCGACAGTGAGTTACGACGCTCTGAAAAACGCCGGCGCGCGTGGCTGTGGATGTCCCTCAGGCTGACCTACTGACCACGCGCGGTGACCGCACGCGCAAATATGCGCATACCAAGTGTAAATGTGTTGATGTTTGTCGACTTGGTTAGAATAAGAGACAGTGTGTGCAATGTGCATGTATTGCTGATAGGATGCTGCTGAGGTTATGCGCTTGTGGGTGTGACCTAGTGAGTGTGACCTGATTATTTACTCAGTGCACGATGTGTGTGAATTGCGAACAGGAAAGCTGGAGTCTGTGACGAAAAGCAGATCCATAGAACCTTTCTGTTTGGATGGTGGCGTTACAGTCAATTTTATAAATGCCCTGAATGTCAACGGACTTGTAACATCGTTTAATGTATGGGAGCTTGAGTGTGGGACTGTCAAGAGCGATTGTTTTGGTAAATTTTATGTGATGGATTGTTCGATTAAACCATAAGCAAAACGATTACGATTTATTACGTTTATGCGTTTATTTCAGCTATCATTACAACACGCCCAAGACACCCTTCTCGGATAGGGGTAGGCACAACTATAAATCACAGTCAGTATACGAGCTCTGACACATTTGACCACGACTCGGCGCATTTCGTTTGAATCGGTCACCACACCGTCCAGACGTCCGCTTCGGTCAAGTGAAACGATCGCGTAAAAAACTCCGGTTCTCCATGGGAACTTGAAGCACGCCTGAGTTCGTCCAGCGTGATCCAATAGCTTGTCATTGAGCCAGAATGTGAGGACCAGTGTGGGGACGTGTGAGGAGCAGTGTGGGGACGTGTGAGGACCAGTGTGGGGACGTGTGAGGAGCAGTGTGGGGACGTGTGAGGAGCAGTGTGGGGACGTGTGAGGAGCAGTGTGGGGACGTGTGGGGACTGAATTGTAGGAGAACGTGCAAGAACGAACTCTTTTGCCGGCGCCCACGGCCACACAGACTGCTCGTTATTAGCTTTGTAAAATTAACAGAAATAGAAAATGAAGCATTCGCGGATTTTTGCTCGGACATTGCGTTTGCGGTGGATGTATGACAAATGGACCGACTTTGGTTTATTCATACGTAAAACGTATTTAGGTACTCCAATACCGCTACCTAGTACCTACATAGTTATGCCACCGTTCCTCTCGGAGTCATGCATCGTTTAACCTTTCGGAATATTTCCGGCAAGCGAACACATAAATACACCTTGTTATTTATCTCGCTGAGCAGGAGACCTTTCATGACTCATGCAGCCATCATCCGCCACAGGGCTGTTTGCATTTCATGGTCAGTTCATCTCAGGGCAATCCATTCCTCATCCTGTCGGTCTTTAATTGTCCGTGAATCACGACTCACGATTCACTTGTTGCCTTGTCGGGTTTGCTGGCTCACGCCGCTCAGTGAACCTCATGACCTCAGCTTAGGGATCGTGACGGGATAGTTCGATCCCAATCTCCTCCGACAGTCCCGACGACAGACCGAGGCCAAATGCAAGTGGTATTTGCATTATCATGGTACTATCATCGCAATGATAAAGCAACAAACACAGATACGCTGTTCGAGCCCATGCGAGATGCTCAACTCACGCTCTGTCTCAACTCCAACATTAATGTATGTATATTTTTTCCATGCTTTGGGTAGGACCCATGGCAGCACATGTATGAATTCAAATATCTAGCTACCCACCAGACCACGCCGGTGATACCTATGCACTCGCATCACTGCGCTGGGTCAGCCTCAGTTCGACCATCGTCAGTCTCTACGGCACGCTGTTCGACCGGTGCCCTGAGGACCTGACCCAAATGCGGCGCCCCCGGTCCGTCCCGGTGGCGGGGCGGGGTCAGGGCCGCCCCTCTTCGCCCGTGCCCTGTCGGCACTTCCTGCGCCGCGGGCTGGTTTTTTACCGGCCCTCTGTGCGCAGCGCGTGCGGTATTAGCCGACGGGGGCTCTGAGATGTGACACGGATCTTTGGTATAGCGTCGGTGCGAGCGGATTAGAGCTGGACCGCAGTGAGGTGCCTGACCATGGCCCGCAGCGTGGCAGCGATTAGGCGGCTTTAGCTGCTTGTTGTCAGCAAGGGAAGCCGTGTCATCAAGCACGGTGATGTGGTATCGTTGTACCTGAGCTGCGTGAGTGTTATGCTAACGTGAGCCGCTTTGCTATTACCGTAAGGTATGGACAGTCGACACAGTTTTGCAGAGACTAAGGCTGATTATCTATCACAGTCTCTTATTTGAGTTGCATATCGTGTTTATTGATAAGCTAATAATAAGTTTAAACACGTGTTAGGCGGCGATCGAAAGAGCGTGAAATATAATGACAAAAATACTTCATTCTTAGGTCAGGTCAAAGGTCAGGTCACTAGAGGTCATCAAAGGTTAAATTTTGTCTATTTCAACATTTTTCGAAACACTCAGTGCCTACCTCGAGAACCAATAGAGCTTCAGCGCCGCCTTAAAGTGCATTCGATAGTTCCTTTACAGACATTTTTGAATATGTTCTCAGATTCGACTTCAGGTCAACGGTCAAGACTCTAGAGGGCAAAAACTTTAAAAAGCCGTTTTTATGAAAAACAAAGTTTTCCTGCAATAGGTTTTGACTCAAGAAAGTGACAACATTTATTTTGCTAGCATCGTGTCTCTCTCGTCAAGACGCGTCAAAATGAACTATAATTTGGCCTTGAAAGGCCATTTAGAAAATTTGACCTCAGGTCAACTTGACCGGAAAAGATCATGCTGCACATCAGTCGATCCGTATCGTCGAGCTGAACACATCTGAGGTGTTTTCATCGCTCTATAGCATATCTCTATCAAAAGTTATTGTAAAAAAACTGCTGGGGACCTTTCATGACCTGATATGACCTAGGGACATATAGAAAGGTCACGGTTGCCATTTTTCGTGGTGCAGCTTGTCAAGCCCTTACCTGTACCCCAATGTTTGCAGTATTTGGAATGACGTTTGTCCAAAAGAGGCGCCTTTCAATTTTCTCCCGTTGACTTATGATAGAGAGGTCGCAAAGTTGACCTGACCTTAGGTCACCGATATAAAAATTTCGAAATATAAATTTCGTAGATGCTGCTACCCTTATCAATCGCTGACAGTTGCAAGGCGATCGTTCAGTCGGTATAGCTATAACGAGAATTCTTACTTTTTCTGAGGTGAGGTCACTTTACGTGACCTGGTGACCTGACCTTGAGAGACCTGGGTCTGAAATTTTCACAACATGTGTGTGAAAGTGCATGAACAGGTGTGCGCTTTTTACAGATCTGCGAAAAAACCAAGGGTGGTGTTCAAACACCGCCCCCCCCCGGCCCGGCGGGGTTTAAGGTTTCGTATTCTTGGACCTCGTCTATAAGCATGATAACTAATAAACAAAGGTCCGGTTTCTCCGCTCCTTGGACACGACCTGGTTCCAAGCTGGCCTCACATTTGCGGTTCCAGGGACATCTGCATAACATTGACTTCTTCAATGCAGAGAGGGCAGTACTGAAGAGAGATGCCTTATAATTCGCTTGAATAGGACCGTTCATGACATTAATTTCGACTATACTGTGAGAAGTGAAGTCACTTGCTCATTCATTTCCGAGAGCTTAGACTTTAAATGACGCCTATTCATGTGCAGTTTATATTTTTCAACCCCGGACCGTTTAGTCCGAACTCTTGACTTTATACTCGGCATTCAGCATCAACCTCCGACGCCCCGCCGCGACAACAGGCGTTTTATTGTGCATACAGACCTGCAGCGTACATACTGCAGCACTGTGTCAAGGCAACATATGCAGAGTTTGCGGTGCTTCTCTTCTGTCCCGTCTCAGACCGGATGGCCCAGTTACGGTACACGGCTGTATCGCTGCAGTCGCTCTGTCAAATCTGTCCAGGGGAGGGGAGGGGAGGGAGAGGGAGAGCGGAGAGGGAATGCCAGCAGAGTGGGACACGGGAGGATAAGCAGAGGGAAGAGAGAGGACTGTCACGCAACAAGCGCTGTCGGATGAAGGTGAAGGGCAAGATGTCCTAGATGAAGGACAAGGATATTTGTTCTTAGGTCATGGAATTTCCGATATATTTCTGTGGAAATACCATGCCGACTGGGAAGTAGGTCTGTGGAAACTTATAAGCCTATTTATTTTAGTGAGTCTGTAATATATTATTATATTATTATATTAGTTAATAATATATAATATATTATTATATTATATTTAACTAATATAATATAATATAATAATATATTACAGACTCACTAAAATAAATAGGCTTATAAGTTTTCCACAGACCTACTTCCCAGTCGGCATGGTATTTCCACAGAAATATATCGGAAATTCCATGACCTAAGAACAAATATCCTTGTCCTTCATCTAGGACATCTTGCCCTTCACCTTCATCCGACAGCGCTTGTTGCGTGACAGTCCTCTCTCTTCCCTCTGCTTATCCTCCCGTGTCCCACTCTGCTGGCATTCCCTCTCCGCTCTCCCTCTCCCTCCCCTCCCCTCCCCTGGACAGATTTGACAGAGCGACTGCAGCGATACAGCCGTGTACCGTAACTGGGCCATCCGGTCTGAGACGGGACAGAAGAGAAGCACCGCAAACTCTGCATATGTTGCCTTGACACAGTGCTGCAGTATGTACGCTGCAGGTCTGTATGCACAATAAAACGCCTGTTGTCGCGGCGGGGCGTCGGAGGTTGATGCTGAATGCCGAGTAATAAAGTCAAAGAGTTCGGACTAAACGGTCCGGGGTTGAAAAATATTAAACTGCACATGAATAGGCGTCATTTAAAGTCTAAGCTCTCGGAAATGAATGAGCAAGTGACTTCACTTCTCACAGTATAGTCGAAATTAATGTCATGAACGGTCCTATTCAAGCGAATTATAAGGGCATCTCTCTTCAGTACTGCCCTCTCTGCATTGAAGAAGTCAATGTTATGCAGATGTCCCTGGAACCGCAAATGTGAGGCCAGCTTGGAACCAGGTCGTGTCCAAGGAGCGGAGAAACCGGACCTTTGTTTATTAGTTATCATGCTTATAGACGAGGTCCAAGAATACGAAACCTTAAACCCGCGCCGGGCCGGGGGGGGGCGGTGTTTGAACACCACCCTTGGTTTTTTCGCAGATCTGTAAAAAGCGCACACCTGTTCATGCACTTTCACACACATGTTGTGAAAATTTCAGACCCAGGTCTCTCAAGGTCAGGTCACCAGGTCACGTAAAGTGACCTCACCTCAGAAAAAGTAAGAATTCTCGTTATAGCTATACCGACTGAACGATCGCCTTGCAACTGTCAGCGATTGATAAGGGTAGCAGCATCTACGAAATTTATATTTCGAAATTTTTATATCGGTGACCTAAGGTCAGGTCAACTTTGCGACCTCTCTATCATAAGTCAACGGGAGAAAATTGAAAGGCGCCTCTTTTGGACAAACGTCATTCCAAATACTGCAAACATTGGGGTACAGGTAAGGGCTTGACAAGCTGCACCACGAAAAATGGCAACCGTGACCTTTCTATATGTCCCTAGGTCATATCAGGTCATGAAAGGTCCCCAGCAGTTTTTTTACAATAACTTTTGATAGAGATATGCTATAGAGCGATGAAAACACCTCAGATGTGTTCAGCTCGACGATACGGATCGACTGATGTGCAGCATGATCTTTTCCGGTCAAGTTGACCTGAGGTCAAATTTTCTAAATGGCCTTTCAAGGCCAAATTATAGTTCATTTTGACGCGTCTTGACGAGAGAGACACGATGCTAGCAAAATAAATGTTGTCACTTTCTTGAGTCAAAACCTATTGCAGGAAAACTTTGTTTTTCATAAAAACGGCTTTTTAAAGTTTTTGCCCTCTAGAGTCTTGACCGTTGACCTGAAGTCGAATCTGAGAACATATTCAAAAATGTCTGTAAAGGAACTATCGAATGCACTTTAAGGCGGCGCTGAAGCTCTATTGGTTCTCGAGGTAGGCACTGAGTGTTTCGAAAAATGTTGAAATAGACAAAATTTAACCTTTGATGACCTCTAGTGACCTGACCTTTGACCTGACCTAAGAATGAAGTATTTTTGTCATTATATTTCACGCTCTTTCGATCGCCGCCTAACACGTGTTTAAACTTATTATTAGCTTATCAATAAAACACGATATGCAACTCAAAATAAGAGACTGTGATAGATAATCAGCCTTAGTCTCTGCAAAACTGTGTCGACTGTCCATACCTTACGGTAATAGCAAAGCGGCTCACGTTAGCATAACACTCACGCAGCTCAGGTACAACGATACCACATCACCGTGCTTGATGACACGGCTTCCCTTGCTGACAACACGCAGCAGCTAAAGCCGCCTAATCGCTGCCACGCTGCGGGCCATGGTCAGGCACCTCACTGCGGTCCAGCTCTAATCCGCTCGCACCGACGCTATACCAAAGATCCGTGTCACATCTCAGAGCCCCCGTCGGCTAATACCGCACGCGCTGCGCACAGAGGGCCGGTAAAAACCAGCCCGCGGCGCAGGAAGTGCCGACAGGGCACGGGCGAAGAGGGGCGGCCCTGACCCCGCCCCGCCACCGGGACGGACCGGGGGCGCCGCATTTGGGTCAGGTCCTCAGGGCACCGGTCGAACAGCGTGCCGTAGAGACTGACGATGGTCGAACTGAGGCTGACCCAGCGCAGTGATGCGAGTGCATAGGTATCACCGGCGTGGTCTGGTGGGTAGCTAGATATTTGAATTCATACATGTGCTGCCATGGGTCCTACCCAAAGCATGGAAAAAATATACATACATTAATGTTGGAGTTGAGACAGAGCGTGAGTTGAGCATCTCGCATGGGCTCGAACAGCGTATCTGTGTTTGTTGCTTTATCATTGCGATGATAGTACCATGATAATGCAAATACCACTTGCATTTGGCCTCGGTCTGTCGTCGGGACTGTCGGAGGAGATTGGGATCGAACTATCCCGTCACGATCCCTAAGCTGAGGTCATGAGGTTCACTGAGCGGCGTGAGCCAGCAAACCCGACAAGGCAACAAGTGAATCGTGAGTCGTGATTCACGGACAATTAAAGACCGACAGGATGAGGAATGGATTGCCCTGAGATGAACTGACCATGAAATGCAAACAGCCCTGTGGCGGATGATGGCTGCATGAGTCATGAAAGGTCTCCTGCTCAGCGAGATAAATAACAAGGTGTATTTATGTGTTCGCTTGCCGGAAATATTCCGAAAGGTTAAACGATGCATGACTCCGAGAGGAACGGTGGCATAACTATGTAGGTACTAGGTAGCGGTATTGGAGTACCTAAATACGTTTTACGTATGAATAAACCAAAGTCGGTCCATTTGTCATACATCCACCGCAAACGCAATGTCCGAGCAAAAATCCGCGAATGCTTCATTTTCTATTTCTGTTAATTTTACAAAGCTAATAACGAGCAGTCTGTGTGGCCGTGGGCGCCGGCAAAAGAGTTCGTTCTTGCACGTTCTCCTACAATTCAGTCCCCACACGTCCCCACACTGCTCCTCACACGTCCCCACACTGCTCCTCACACGTCCCCACACTGCTCCTCACACGTCCCCACACTGGTCCTCACACGTCCCCACACTGCTCCTCACACGTCCCCACACTGGTCCTCACATTCTGGCTCAATGACAAGCTATTGGATCACGCTGGACGAACTCAGGCGTGCTTCAAGTTCCCATGGAGAACCGGAGTTTTTTACGCGATCGTTTCACTTGACCGAAGCGGACGTCTGGACGGTGTGGTGACCGATTCAAACGAAATGCGCCGAGTCGTGGTCAAATGTGTCAGAGCTCGTATACTGACTGTGATTTATAGTTGTGCCTACCCCTATCCGAGAAGGGGTCTTGGGCGTGTTGTAATGATAGCTGAAATAAACGCATAAACGTAATAAATCGTAATCGTTTTGCTTATGGTTTAATCGAACAATCCATCACATAAAATTTACCAAGAACAATCGCTCTTGACAGTCCCACACTCAAGCTCCCATACATTAAACGATGTTACAAGTCCGTTGACATTCAGGGCATTTATAAAATTGACTGTAACGCCACCATCCAAACAGAAAGGTTCTATGGATCTGCTTTTCGTCACAGACTCCAGCTTTCCTGTTCGCAATTCACACACATCGTGCACTGAGTAAATAATCAGGTCACACTCACTAGGTCACACCCACAAGCGCATAACCTCAGCAGCATCCTATCAGCAATACATGCACATTGCACACACTGTCTCTTATTCTAACCAAGTCGACAAACATCAACACATTTACACTTGGTATGCGCATATTTGCGCGTGCGGTCACCGCGCGTGGTCAGTAGGTCAGCCTGAGGGACATCCACAGCCACGCGCGCCGGCGTTTTTCAGAGCGTCGTAACTCACTGTCGGTATGACTTTCGACGGGTCCGGCCGGCGGGTCGGGCGCAAACAAAGCACCATTGTTGTCGCACAGTGTCGAGTTAGCGCGGACGTTGGCTCAGCGGCGGTTACGGTTCGATCGACAATGTCGCACGCGCGGGGGCGGGCCGGGAGTGGGGGGCCTCACTACTCTTGCACTGCGCACTTTGCACTGTGCACATGCACAATTGCAGCGGTGCGACGTGCACAGTTTGTTCGGGGCAAACTGGCGTGGGAAGGACAGGCCCCGACCGTGCCGGGCCGAGTTCCGTTCGTGTGCGTGTGCACGGTAGCGGAATAGTGCGAATTAGAGCCGATAGTATGACCCGCACCGAGCACAGGCATGCAGTAGCATATTGAACTACCGTCTATTGCTGACCTGTCAAACGTTTACAAGTTTGTTCAATGCGTGGGTAGATACCTATGTAACTCGATATTAGCCGTTTTCACAACGGGCTATCCGGTGAGTGCACCTAATTTGACCAAATCTGCACCTAATCTCTTTTACAGCAAATATCTTTATTTCATGAATTTATTTCAGTGTTTTAATCGATGATACTCTCTGATAATATGACAAAGTAGGCATATTAGCAATTAGTGCAACCCTAGCTGACAGCTACTAAGAGACACACTTAACCTAATTTGACCAAATCTGCACATAATCTGCACCAAATGTGCACCAAATATGAACCCGATGGCCGTCGTGAAAACGGCTTTTACTCTCCTACTGCACACAGGAGTATCATTTTAGCTTATTTGACAGACGTTTACTGCACGTATACATACGAGATGTGGCTTTGTACCATAAGAAAAGGGACAAGTGCTCGACTCCTGGCGCCAAGCATTGATTCTTTTAAGAGCGTCTGCAATCTGAATAGCGAACAGTTACACGAACGTCCAGCGGCGTTTCCCGTGATATATACTGACATGCTCATACCAGTCATACTCACCACATCACAGGCACAAAGCCGACTTTTCTAGCTACCAGAGATGGGCAGAGACTTCTCGTGAAGTCCTCGGAAACTCGATGCATTAGGCAATGGAACTTATTACGCATGTGTTGACGTTATGCTATATTCATCAATCTTTTCTGGAATGGACATTCAAGTTTGAACATCCTTGGTATTGCAGTCGCCGATGTTAGAAATGAAAACCTGCAAGCGTGCTTTAAGAGATTTTTATCTACCTACAATAAAAGGACGCAGCACCCTGCTTTATTTCTTCTTCTTTTTTTAGTGCGCGGCCACTCACGGCACTAGAAGTTCGCTGAGCCTTGGAGGTAAGTGCCCATCTGTTCTATCTTCTAACATTGATATATGCAGGCACAATGACTGTAATAGTGATTATTATGACTACTATATGACAATTATAGTGACATTATTGTTTCATCTTTATTTCAATATTACCTTCATACCTCCACTAAATGGTTTTATTTTGTGATGATGATAAAAGTCATCTTTATGCGACTTGCCTGAAGTTAGATGGCGTTGATATATAGTTACCCTAGTTAGATGAGCTCGTGACCTACCATCGTCCCCCCCCCTCCTTCTCCCCACGATCGGCGGTCGGACTGGTGGGAAACCAATTTGCCAATCATCGCCCGCACTCGATGATCAAAGATAGCACTCATCGGCGACGATCTGAGGCTCCCACAACCCTTCAGCGTTCTGTCCGATCCCGCCCATCGCTCACACTGCCGACAGAGTTGCGAAACGGGCTCCTTCAGATGTGCGCCGCGACCCTGACAGTCAAGCTCAGCTCCAGTCTAGCAAAACATCTCGATCTCTGGTTACAAAAGCCGCCCCTCTCAGCGGAATGACAACGCCCCCACCGGAGGCGGTACACTACCGGAACTGATTCTCGCCGCCGCCCTATCGCTACCATCTCCTCTATAGCTGACCGCGTTCTGACAAGGGCAGCTGAGGGCGGACGAGATGCTGAATCGTCTCGACAGAGAGGCACGAGGGCGGAGCGACCCAGTCTCGGAGGAGAGACGACACGGCACAACAGCCGGGTCCTTCGGAGCGCTCTGCGCCGAGTCCTTCGCCGGAGGACCCGGAAAGGGTCGGGCGGTAGCAAGAAGTGGCGATAGGACACCCAGCGTGTTGCCGAGTCACACACGGGTGTCCGCTGACATTTCCGGTCCAGGATTGATGGGCGGAAGTGGAGGGGCGCTGTCGCAGAAGAAGTCTGCATCTGCCGCGGCATGTCCGACGTGCTAGGTCAGAGTCAACAACGGGGCTGCCTCAGATGCCGATCAGGCGCACCCTCGACCCAGTGCTCCTCGCAGGTGGCACTCTCTTGTTAGTGATGACCAGGGCACCGCAGTATGTCGCCCTGTGCGGCACAGGTAGGGCTCGTATATCGGAACACACCTCCGGTGACCCACAGACATGTCCGCTATCCAGCCTGTCATACAGGTGTTGCGCATCTGCAGCCTCCGGCAGATTCTGAGGGTCCCTCCGGTAATGGCTGCGTGGCCAGTGAAATCGGCTAATCGTGAGAAAATGACAGCTATTGTTTCATGTAGGACTATAAAATGTGCGATCCTCCCAAGCATTTATGCCTTCTGCAATCGTTAAGCTTACAAATTAAATAAACGAATCTAAGCTTAATGCTTTGTTAGTCTCGTCCTCTCCGACTCTTCACTATCGTTTCCTATGCTATGATTGAACTCAAAAGGTGGTCACTGCAGAATATGGCTTGGCGAAACCTAACACCTCCATTATTGCGTCCGAATTCTTATTTTAGCCATCAACTTCAAGCAGCTGACATGTAAGCATGAAAGAAAGCACGACAATACACAAGATGTATCTATCCTCTAGAGACCCGAGAGCAAGTTTACAGATAAAAAAAGACGAAATTTGGAATATAGTCTGCTTAAGTGGTGCGATTGATAAATTTCCAGTCGTTTTGGCCATATGCCCCAATGCGCATGCGCAGTGACCTGTATACTATAGTATACATTCGGTTTCAGAACTTATTTTTTTGCACTTGGTTGTTAATATTAAAAGTGATAAATATGCTTTTTAAGGGTCGCATGGACAATGTCTAGCAATGTGATGAATAGGCTGATGTGTTCTAAACCTTTTGAGGTGATATCTGCATGGAAAAAAACATACTCGTTGTAAACATACTCAGGAGCATTGGGGGTGACATCTTGATTACCTAACTCGAGGTCACTCTCACTGTCGGACCCAGGAGCAGGATCGACTCGAGGGATGTACTCGCCCAGTAAACATGCCGACGTCGGCCGACGTCGGGGTGACGTCGGCATCTCGGCATCGGCATGCCGACGTCGGCCCGACGTCGGTCCAACCTCGGCACGACGTCGGCTGGATGTCGGATATGCCCGCATGTACCGACGTCCAGCCGAGGTCCAGCCGACGTCGGGCCGACGTCGGACCGAGATCAATTGCTGAGGTCCAGCCGACGTCGGGCCGACGTCGGGGCGACGTCGGACCGACATCGGCCGCTGTTTTGACCGTTAAAATAATATAAGCCAGCTGCGCACGGACGCGCAGCTGGCGTCCGTGCGCCTGCTGACCGTCACCGTGCTCCGTGACTGCCGCCCGCCCGTGCTCCGTGCCCGCTCTAGCCGCTCCGTGACTCTGCCGCCGCACGGGGACCGTCTACGCTCGCGCTGTGCTGACCCGACCGCCGGGACGCCCCAGGGAGGTGTCTCACGGTGCACGTGCACCCAACGACTCTCCAGCGGTGCTCCGCCGTGTGGCCTCCGACCCCAATCAGCCCACCGCGCCGGGTCACAGGTTGAGAGCCACTGGCGCGGCTGACCTTGGCCGGAGCGCGGACGCGCCTGGTGCACCCGTCGCGCGGACTCCACTGGCGGCCGGGCCGCCTACATCGGTCGGCCGGGGCAAGAGGCGCGGCCGGCGCTCCCGGCGGCGCGGCTGCAGGGACGGCGAGCGCTGGAGGGCGGGGGCGGCGCGGGGAGAGCTGCGAGCCTGCACCCTTAACATTCAATCGCTCAAGCCCAAGGTCGTGGAGCTACGTCACGAGCTGGAGCAATGCAAATACGACATCGTCCTTCTCCAGGAAACCTGGCTGTGCCCGCGACTCAACAACCGTCTCCTGGTCTTCCCTGGCTTCACTGTCACGCGAGCCGACCGTCCTGATGGGCGCGGGTACGGGCGGTGTGGCCATTCTTCACAAAAGTGACATTAAAACCACGGTGCTAAAAAACTCCTGAGATCGACAATAACCAATGCAAGCTTGAGTCGCTGTGGTGTCACATCAAGTGGGATCGGCACCAGCTGTTGCTTGCGTCACTGTACCGCCCGCCGCGCCACACTCAGGCCGCCCTCGACCATGACATCGATGAACTTGATAAACAGCTCCAGCTCGCTCTCATGACTTATCCGCAGTGTCCAATCGTACTCGCCGGCGACCTTAACTGTAACATGCTCAACACTCAAAGCAGCTTCGGGCGCGATAAACTAAGTGAATTTCTAGTGCGATATTCTCTCAGCCAGCATGTAACGTGTCCGACATTCAATTCCGGTTCCCTGTTGGACCTGGTGATTACCAATGCAGGCTGTGTTGTGTCTCGGTCCGGAGTGTACCACTGCCATTTTAGCCCGCATCGCTTTGTACGTTTTGATTTATCCGTCCCCCGACCACGCCACAAGCCCATTTTAGCCCAAAGTAGGTCCTTGCGTAATGTCGATGTACCATCACTGCATTTCGATTTGGCCTCAGCCGACTGGCAGTCTGTTTTTTGCGTCCCGGACCGTGTCCGATCAGTGGCGGAGTTTGTGAGAGTGTTTACCCCTATTTTGGACGCCCATGCGCCTACTCGGACCGTTAAGATCCGGAACCCGTCTGCCCCACCTGTCACCGCCGCGACCAGGGATCTGATGCGCCGCCGGCGGGCAGCGCTGCGGGCTGACGGACACGGGTCTGACGCGTACCGGGACGCCAACCGGGCCGTACGGGCCGCAATAACGCAGTGACAGCCGAGCGGACATTGCCAACCGCATTCAGGAGCAGGCCCTCACACACTGTGGCGCAATATCAGACAGCATGTAGCGGGAAAACAGCCATCACAGAGGACTGTGCCCCTGGTGTCCGCTGGTGATATGAACGCTTACTTTGTTAACGTTGGGCCGAAAGTCGCGCACGAGGTGAGACTACAGGGGAGTGAACCGAGTATCCCCGGTAGGCTGCCGCGAGTGGGAGCGTGCGCCTTTGCCGTGTCTGCCATCGACCTCTGTACACTTAACAGCGTCATATTAAGCATGCCCGGAACCTCGGCCTGCGGGGTCGATGGCATATGTGTCCGAGTCATAAAAATGTGTCTACCTGTGATCAGCCACATACTGCTCCATTTGGTTAACTCGTGCCTTACTCGATGTGATATCCCTGCGGAGTGGAAACACTCCCTCGTCAATCCCATCCATAAATCCGGCGATCCTTCCAATCCCGTCAACTTCAGGCCCATATCCATCATCCCAGTTATATCCAAAATAGTTGAGCGAGTGGTGCAGCGACAGCTGTACCACTACCTCACTATCAACCACCTCCTTTCCGACACCCAACACGGCTTCCGCACTCGCCATTCCACCGAAACGGCACTGGTCACCATTTCGGATCGCGTTCTCCTGGCTAACGATCAAAATCAAATTTCGCTCCTCTGCCTGCTTGATCTTAGTAAATGTTTCGATGTCATAGACCATTCTAAGCTTCTTCAAAAACTTCAGTTACACGGTGTGGACACTGCATGGTTTGAGGCGTACCTGCAGAACCACACACAGAGCGTCAGCTTCACTGATGTCTCTGGCAACAGGCAGACATCAACCGCGCTTCCGAACAACATGGGCGTTTTTCAAGGTTCGGCACTAGGTCCCCTCTTATACACCGTCTTTTCAAACGACCTCAGCCTGTTCGTGCCGGATGCGACCGTTGTCCAGTACGCGGACGACACCCAGGTCATGGTCTGCGGCAACAGGACAGCCCTGTCAGATCTGACTGAGCGCATGGAACAGGCCCTTTCCTCTCTCGACCTCTGGTTCCGCGCAAATTCTCTCAAGGTGAACCCCGACAAAACTCAGTTGATAGTTTTTGGCAGTAGACAAAATCTGCGGAACATCACACCTTTCGGCGTCAAATTCCGCGAGCGTACAATTCAGCCCGTCTTAGAAGTTAAAAATCTAGGGGTGGTCTTTGATCGCCACCTGTCCTGGGACGCCCATGTGCAAGAAATTACGCGCAAATGCTTCGGGATCCTCATTGGCCTGTCGCACATCCGTCACTATCTTCCGGTCGAGGTCCTCCCCACCATCGTAGCCGCCCTGGTGCTTTCCCGCGTCCGCTACTGCCCTCCCTGTGTACGGCAACGGCAGCCGAAAGAATCTAGACAAGATTCAAAAAGTGATTAACTTTGCTGCGCGTGTCGTATCAGGTCGAAGGAGGTTCAGCCGTTCAGCGGACGTCAGGGCGGCACTGGGGTGGCTCGATGCGGAGGACCTATTTAAATTTCATACGCTCGCATTACTCCACAAAATTTGCATGCATCACACACCAGTGTCGCTTTCATCCTCACTCCAAACAAACCGTGAGGCACGAGAACGGAGCACTCGACATGATGATGACCTGCGTCTGCCACGTGTACGGACGGAGACTGGGAGGCGCCGGTTCTTGTACCGTGCACCGATGCTGTACAATGCCCTCCCAGTGGAAATGCGCACGATGACAGTCGCCAATTTTAATCACGCTCTCAAGCGAGTTATTAGCACGAGGGAAACATAGGAATGCGTGTTTTACTACTAGTTACTTGCTGTCGTCGTCATTATTGTCTTATTTTAGTTTTTCCCTTTTTATTATGCCCGTTTTAGTTTATGTGCATGTGGAAAGTGTGAATGTCTTTTTATATCACTGCATTTCACAACTTGACTGATGGCAAGGAATAGCCACTATGAGTGGATTTGCCTGAATAAAAATTGGTATTGGTATTGGTATAAAATGCATGTTTGATTTTTCATAAAGAGCTTCTGTATTCAAAATATCCTCAAGAAACTCAAATCTTCCTCCACGCCGCAACCCCCTGATCCGGACTGGACGGGAAACTTTAACCCATTTGGGATTGCCCGTAAGCCGAGCTCGCCCGTAGCCGGGTGCGGTGAGTGCTTGCTTGGGGGCTGCCAGGCCTATCCTTTGGTCAGGCTCAGCACCGGCAACTCACCAGGGCCGGGCCCAGTTCATATAGAAAGGCCAGTCGGCAAGTGTCACTTTGCCAAAGTGCCACTTATCAAAGGGACACTTTGGGAAACGTTGGTGCAGGTGTGTAAGAGTGGCTATATGAATCCATTGTGGGGTCGCCCTTTCCAATAAGTGTCACGTAACAGCAATGGGACCAGGGACTCTATATGAACTGGAGTCTGGATCCAGGGTGCTCGCCAAGAAGACCAATGTCTCCATCCTATGATCTTTCCGGCTCTGAAATGGTCTTGTCAGACCGAAAGGGCATAACCCAACAAAACAAACATATTTCGTTAGCTGGCTGCGTGGTGTAGTGGTTAGCGCACTAACCTCGCGTTTGAACAACACCGGGTTCGAATCCCATCGCCGGCTGATGATTTTGGCGTGTTGTCCCAGTAAACATGCCGACGTCGGCGACTGGGGGGCTCGAATCCCGCCGCCGGTTGATATTTTTGGCGCGTTGTCCCAATAAAGATGCCGACGTCGGCCCCGTCGGTCCAACGACAAACGATCTCGTCAACCTCGGCAAACGACCTCGGCCCGACGTCGGCTCGACGTCGGCTGGACTTCGGCTGGACGTCGGAACATGCGGGCATATCCGACGTCCAGCCGATGTCGGGCCGAGGTTGAACCGACGTTGGGCCGACGTCGGGCCGAGCCTCGGCCCAACGTCGGCATGTTTACTGGGCGTCTCCTGAATCAGAGACATCTACGTCGGATCCGGAATCAGGTGCTTCGAGCATGGCCTTGATACTGGCAGACGATAGGCCACCTATAAAACAGCACAGTTTATCAAACTTCGCTCTATAATCCGACCTAACTTTTCAGTGATGGCATGCAGACTGTGACGCCACGATCCCTTTTGGTAGTTTGACCATTTATTCTCCATTCAAGAACAGTATTTTACCATCAAATACCAGTAAAACGCCGTTAGGGCGATGAACGAGAGAGCGCAAAGGTGAGTCGTTTACGTGCCTGAGTGTGAAATGGTACCCCGTCTGACTTGTGTGCAACACCATACTAACCGGTCCCTAACGTTGTGCCATGTTTTAGCGCAATAATTATTGAGATGTGTCCGTGGGAACCACAAGTATGTTTACGCTTCACGTCCTGAATGTATACTTGAGTGCACATGTCCTGTTGTAATGTAAGCCTAAGTGTATACTATAGTACACAAATCAAGAAACGAGCGAATCCTGATGGATACCATAGTATACACATTCAATAAGTAGGATTTAATTTTGTGGTTTAGGTATGACAATTATCTTAATATGTGGTCTTACAGTCACGATACAATAAAGTTTTTTTTCAAGAGAGTGGAATATAAGATATAGGGCACTTGCATCATCGGGTGGCATGAAATGAAGTCTGAAGTCCGGATGTATACTATAGTATACAATCAAGTACGATAACACATTTCGTCAAAATTACGAAGGCTAAAGCAAAAATAACTATTCACATATTTGCACAGCACCTTTCTCATAACTAGCAACATGTCAAAAATGATGATAACATGGCATGATAATAAGAAAAAAAGAAAACATGTCGGAGCCTCACCTGAACGCGTCCGTCGCCCCGACATAGCGAAGTCGAAAAGGCCCCTGGCGGCAAATTTTGCAACCAAAGGTTTGTTTTTGGCACCAGATGGCAGGCATTGGATCAGTCTGAGGTATGACCATAGCTATTGCGATCTCGAAGTACATCGGAGCGATATAGACGGCGCTGAAGCCATGTATACTATAGTGCACCCGGGGTCTCTAGAGGCTATACGATCCATGCACGATGTAAGTACATCCTATCATGCTCCATAAAAAATTGAAATAATATTTCGTTGGAGGTCTGGAGACAGATGAAGCTTAAACGTGGCCCGCCTGAGATTGCAATCCAGCCAGTCCAGCTACTAAAACTGAGACTGTCCTTGACCTAGAGCTGCTGGTCTGCTGTACCGGCGTGGTTTAGCTGTGATTGAAGACTCAAAGTGCATATGTAATCAAAGATCACGTAACATAACGTCGTGCATCGGTAGGCTATGTATTCAAATTGCAACTGAGAAATGCAGCCATTCAGTTATTTGCATATTTCGCAGCTTTTTTCAATGACATTACCCGATTTTGCGCCGTTTTCTTTATGATATCACCTTTCAAACAACATATTTGCATTCTACCTTTCATGACCTGGTTGGTCGCGGCCAGCAGGGCCTATTTCTCAGCTCTGCTGGTCACCATCTGCTTGCTCAGAGGCAGGGACCGCGGATTCAAATTCTCGTAGGGTGTGCAAGATGTGGCGATTGGGCCCCCATCTCACGCAGGGCCCCTTCCAAAAAGTCAGCGCCGCCACTGCTCCGGAATAAGCCGGTTCTAAGGAAGCGGGGCGGGAAAACCTTCAAAATTGACGGTCGTAAGATGACTGAGCGAGCATCTTACGGTCAGGAGATGCATTAACCCGCGCGGGGCTGGGGTCTCCAGCCGAACGCGCGGGGCTGGGGGTGGGTAAATTTACCCCCCCCCCCCCCCCTGTTATCTCCCGAACTAATGGTCCGATTTGGAAAATTCAAACACCAATCGAAATATCTCATCACGAACAACTAAAAACATGTACTTAATTTAAAGTTTGAGCCTTGAGGTCAAGGTCAAGGTCAGGTCAAGGGTACAAATTGCAAGTTTCTACAGTATCGGCCTTGCACCGTAGTTGCCGAAGAATGGACTGAGACTGATTGCCCAAAACGTGTTTTTAGGCTACCAAGACAATATTCGCTGCATACAATTTCATTCAGAGGTCAAGGTCAAGGTCAGGTCAGGTCAGGTCACCAAAAACAAAATGTAGAAAAGGGCATGTGCGACACATCTTTTATGGGTTATTTTATTCATAGAATTCAATAGGCACACTCAATAGGTGATATGGACCACATCTGGATGAATTTCAGGTCGAGGTCAGGTCAAGTGAGGTCAATTTTTGAAGTTGGCTGTTAAGGCCTAAAAGGTGTCTATCTGATGCAGTTTTCACGGCGAATCGAATGGTGCTATTTTTGTTTCCGTACGAGGTCTAGAACTTCTAAAAAATTCATTTTTCAAAATTTTTGTGTGTCGTGACGTCATGAAATTTTTAATAGCTCCCACATTTTTGAACCGATTCTTCTAAAAATTGGTATGTAGGTGCACATAGACCACATCCCTGACATATATTCCGTTTTTTTTCGATACACTCAAAATTTTGAATTTTATAATTATTTTCCCAAAAAAGTCAGTTTTTTTTTAATGTTGGCCAAAATCCAAAATTTTCAAAAAACCGAGATAGCCATTTGATAGACAAAGTAGAATTTCGTATAACCTTTTTGTTACGTCTTGATTCCTTTAAAAATGAAGATGTTAGCGGCGTTTGAAATTTTGCCGTTTTTGAGGCGAAAATGGCGAACATGACGTCACTAAAACGTCAATTTCTCAAAAACTTTCCGACGGATTTCGCTCAAATTTTCAGGGGACGTGTCAAATTGATGTAAGAAAAGATACTGAAAGTTTGGCGGCGCTACGCGCCGCCGTTTTTGAGTTATTGCAAAAATTCGCGAGGGTGGGTAAAATTTACCCCCCCAGCCCCGCGCGGGTTAACAGAGTACCTAATTACAGAGTTACTGAACTGGGAGCAAATTCGGCACCTCTTCTTTTTCTATTTTGCACGTGCAGTGGGGGCCACTCACATAGATCAAGAGTATCCAACCTTTGGTAGAAGGGATGCAGCTACCCTATAAAAATTACCGCAAGACAATCGCTCAAGCCGCTGCTGAGATATGGGCCTCTCAAAATCATTACTTTTGCAAAACTGCTTGAACATCCTTGACTTTTCACGTGGCACGTGCCACGACGGTCACTGAGATGTATCAAAAGTAGTCAATTACGGGGTAGAAGGGATGGGGCTACCCAGCAAAAAAGACCGCAGGCCAATCGGTCCAGCGGTTGCTGAGATATAAGCCTCTCAAAAGCGTTACAGGCCGGGCCGGGCCGGGCCGGGCCGCTCATACTGAGATTTTTCCGTTAGAAAAGCTTAGGGGGGCGGTGTTACCCCCGCTTCCCCTAAATGCACATGCATGCATGCAACGTGATCCAAATCGATCTCCGATTTTCCCAAACAGGCCCCTAAAGGCTTACAGTGACCTTCAAGGGCCCCTACGGGCCTCAGAGAGCCCTTTTGCACAGTTGATGTTGGTACACTTGGGCCCATCGATTTGGCCCCTATGACCTATGGGGGTCTGGCCTCCGGCCCCCTTAGCTTCCCCATTGCTCTACGGCCCGCACGCTGGCTTTGGGGCCCCATAAAGGCCGCACGCCAGCTCCTGAGACCCAACGACGGCAATTCTAAGGGTCACCGGCGCACCGCACACGGTCTTTGAAGGTCCCATAACGGCCTCTGGAATACCTCATGTACATAGAAATATGGATGCCCACGCCGCTTCTTGGGCCCCCGCACCGGGCTCTTTGACACCGTTCACCGGCTCCATGGGGTACCAACTACTACCAAGCAAGCTCGCCTGGAGGTCCCCCACCGTCTCTTGGCGCCCGAGTAGCCTCGATGCCTGAATAGGGCCCCGAGACATCGACCTTGGCCAAAAAGCGTTCGTGTAGGCCCTCAGAAACTGGTGTGAGCCCTGAGATTACTGTGTGCCGTGTGGGCTACTCAGGCACTTCTGTCGGGTCATCATGCATCGATTTGGGTCCGAGCTAGTGTATGTATGTATGTATGTATTGACAATCAAGAGCAATCCACAATCGGCGTGGCGATTACACTCCGAGTCCGAGCTGGTTGAAGATAACACAAGAAATAGGTACCTACACAAGAAAACGCACACACTTACGGATACGAAATACACAACGCGAACGCCGAACACGCACATACTTGGTGTAACCAGCACGAAGCCGCGTTCATAACTATGTACACACAGACTCGTTTGCCTTTCATAGTCCAAGAGTCATGAGGCTAGCTACTATGGCTACTCTGGCTAGGCTTAAGCCCCTTTTTACAGCACGGGCAAATCTGGCTGGAGGCAACTGCGTTAGCTCGAGGGGGAGAGTATTTAGGAGCGCCGCGGCACGGTAGGCGAATCTACGTTTTCCGGTCTCTAGTCGGGGTCGCGGTAAGTGGAAAAGGTGGTCTTGGCGAGTAGACCTTGCTCGTGTTTGGGAATTTTTGGAAAATAGGGTCGCGATCTCCTCGGGTTCACCTCTCTGGATGGCCTTGTGCGCCGTGATAAGGGTATGGTATTCAGCCATTGTTTTAGGTGCCATCCAGCCGAGTTGGTCCCGGAGATGGGAGACATGATCAAATTTACGGCGACCGAAAATGACTCTAGCGGCAAAGTTAAGAATTTTCTGAATGCGATCGAAGTTCTTTTGGCTACCATTACCAAATACGGAGAGACAGTACTGGATCCGTGACATGACGAGAGCCACCACTAGTGTCTTGGTGACACCGTCGGGGAGGTAGTGGCGGACATGGGAGAGGCCAATTAGGAGACCCGTGCATCGGCGACTGAGCTCGGACACATGCGCGTCCCAGGACAGGGTGCCGTCGAAGATAACGCCCAGGTTGCCCACCTGCTTGCATGGCACTAGCTTGGTGTCGCGAAAAGAAACGGTGAAAGCAGGTATGCTTCTCAAATTTTGCCGACTGCCGAAAACCATGAGCTGAGTTTTAGCAGTGTTTACTTTAAGAGCATTTGCACTGAACCAATGGTCGAGAGACGCCAGTGACGCTTCCAAGCGCGAGATGAGTCCCCTAAGGTCGTTTAAAAGGGCCACTCACCAACAATTGAGTATCATCAGCGTACTGGAAGACTGCTGCATCCTCAGAATAAAGTGATAGATCATTGGAAAATACCGTGAAGAGTAAGGGACCGAGTGCCGAGCCTTGAAAGACGCCCATAGAGTTGGGGAGAGGTTGTGATAATACCCGGCGACCGGACTCGTCCTTCAATGACACACTCTGTGTGTGACCCTGGAGATAAGCGGCGAACCAGGATGTCTCTATGCCGTGCATTGCCAATTTAGCGAGTAATAACTCATGGTTGATGACATCAAAACATTTGCTTAAATCAATAAGGCATAGCATAGAGACATCCCCCCTATCGGTGGCGGCCAGGATTTGGTCACTGACGGACAGAAGTGCTGTCTCAGTTGAGTGCCGGGGTCGGAAACCGTGCTGGGTATTGGCCAGAAGATGGTTTTGGGAGAGATAGCGATAGAGCTGTTTGTGAATGACTCGCTCGACCACCTTCATAATGACAGGTACTAAGGAGATAGGTCGGAAATTAGTGGGATCAGATGGGTTTCCAGACTTGAAGATGGGGTGAACTATAGAGTGTTTCCAATGAAAGGGGATATCGGACCTTGAGATGCAAGTGTTAATGATGTGAAGGATAACGTCACCGATAGATGGGAAAGCAGTTTTCAGCATGCGAATGCAGACGCCATCAGACGCACAGGCGGCAGAATTGCGCATATTGAAAACGGTGTGACCGAGTTCACCGAGAGAGATAGGTCTGGGCTTAAATCTACCGGTTACGACACGCGGCAAACGGCCAATTTGCTTAACAACTGGATTTTGGTCACGGATCTCTGTAGCGACGCGGGGACCCACAGAAACGAAAAAAGAATTTAAAACGTCAGCCGATACATCAGGTTGAACACTAGGTCCGTCTTTCTTACCAGCCACAACCGACCTAATACTTTTCCACACCTTGTTGGGACCCCGCCCACTAATCTCTCTGTGAAGTTCGCCGCGTCGGTCTCGTCGCACTGCGGCCCGGACAGTTCGGTTTAAGTCTTTGTAAACCTCCGACTTTCTACCGAACTGCTGTAACGCGGTACGACGTTGATCCATGATTTTAAGTGTGGCGGGGGTAACTGGTGGTGCTGTAGGATTACGGATGGTAATATTCTTTATAGGTGCGTGATCGTCAAAAATCGGCAGAAATTCGGTCAGGAAAGCATCCCACTGGTCACTTACGTTCGTGGCACTAAACACGCCCTCCCAATCGGCAAACATCAGGTCAGAGTTCAGGGCATCGACATCTATACGGTTGATCGAGCGGGATTGAACAACTGTAGGATTTTTGCGCTGTTTCGGAACGTTAATAGACACACGAAGGAGTTTGTGTGGGCTGAAGTGGCAAAAGGATGCAGAGCAATCACGCACAAGCTCTCTATTTTTAACCATACAGACGTCTAGCAACGAGCCGGAAGTGTACGTTGGAACGGTTACAAGCTGCTCAAGAGAATAATTCGATAAAAAGTCACTGAGGTGTACACGCGCACGAAAACTCTCCTCCTTCAACATATCACAGTTTAAATCGCCACAGATCATAAATGGAATCTTGGGAAAATCAATTAATACACGCTGTAACTGCGTCTCGAGGTCCGAAAAGTCAGCTCGCTAGTGAGGGTTATCAGAAGCATCCTTTAGCCCTGCGACTTCAGAGGTTGGTGTGAGATCCTAAAAATGAAAGTGAGGGCACTCCGAGGCTTGCAAAGGGCTTTTCCTCGGAGGTCAGCCTTGGCCGAACGGCGTTCCTCAAACTGGTGTAGGGCGCTGAGATTACTGAATGTGACTCTCGAGTATTGGCATGGGGCCCTCAACTATCAGCACGGAGCCCTCAGGAGCCGGTAAGGGATCCTCTGCGTCATGCATAAGCCATCCGATCTCAGAGGCCGGTGTGAGATCCTAAACAAGAGCTGAGTGCACTTAAAAACCTGCGTAGGGCCCTCAGAGATCAGCTTTGACCAGACGGCGGTCGTGGACGCCCTTAGAAACTGACGTAGGGGCCGCCTCAGTCGGTCGGCCCTCTCACATCAGCCTGGGGATCTCAGGAATCGGCCTGGGGCCCTCAAGAGCCGGTTAGGGCCCTCGGAAAGTGGCATTATACCCTGAGATAGCTGTGTAAAGCCCTCGGGTAACGGCTTGGGGCCCTCGGGCATCGGCCAGAGGTCCTTGGATATCGGTCTGGAGCCCCTCAAGAGCCGGTGAGGGCCTTCAGAAACTGGTGTGGGGCCCTGAGATAACTCTGTGGGCTTTCAGGTGCTGATGCAGGACCCTTAGGCATCGGCCCCAAGAGGGGTTAAGGAGGGCAGGGGGCAAGGGGCCCTAAAGAGCCGGTTAGGGCCCTCAGAAACTGGCGTGGATCCCTGAGCTAGCCATGTAGGTACTCAGACACCGGCGTGGGACCTTTAGACATCGACTTGGGGCCCTCGGGCATCGACCTGGGCCCTCAAGAGCCGGTGGGAGCGCTAAAAATGGCGTGGGTGGGGTTCTGAGATAACTCCTGAGATAACACTAGAACCTGTTCACGCCTTCAGGCACCGGTGCGGGACCATCAGGCTCGCGCTGGGGCCCTCGAGAATCGGCTTGGGACACTCAAGCGCCAGGGCCGCATTGGCCCCCACAACGAACTGTGGGTGTGCAAAAATAGGTGTTTGCACCCTCAGGATTTGCACACCCTGCCCCCCGGAATCCGCGGTCCCTGCTCAGGAGGAGGGGCATGCATGGCCGACGCCAAAGCTGCCTTGCCGGTTTCTCCTTGCTACGTCGGCTCAGCAGAACGTGTGCTGGGTCTGAGCTGACCCGTGACTGGCTGTTCAGTGGCCCAGTACAGAGCTTCACGAGATCGACCGACCAAGATCTCTCTCTCCTCTCTCTCTCTCTCTCTCTCTCCTCTCTCCTCTCTCCTCTCTCTCTCTCTCTCTCTCTCTCTCTCTCCTCTCTCTCTCCTCTCTCTCCTCTCTCTCTTTCTCTCTTCTCTCTCTCTCTCTCTCCCTTCTCTCTCCTCTCTTCTCTCTCCTCTCTTCTTCTCTCTCTCTCTCTCCTCTCTCTCTCTCTCTCCTCTCTCTCTCTCACTTTCAATCACTCTTAGTTTCAAACCAAGCCACCTAATGAGATAGATGCTTCTGTTTATTTACTTATGACTTAAGCTGTTTTTTGTCGCTCTTAGCTCAAAGCTGCTAGTCTCTACCACGTCAAACCCTTAAACTTCTGTCTGGTTGTCCCCTTTCCGACCCGGTGGGGATATTCGCCGTTCCTGCTGGGTCACTTTTGTGCCTTCCTTGACCGAGTTACCCCCCCCCCCCCCCCCCCTCCTCCGTGGACCGGTCGTGAGTCTCGTCTCGACTAGCCAGCTGTGTGACGACCTACGGTCACGGATCGTGACGCAGCGCGGACGATTCTGACGCGTGACGAGTGATTTGGCGATGGAGGTCAGCTACAGACGAGCTGGCGAGAAACGACATTGTGAGGGCCGATCATGGAAAATGATCGGTAAGGGAGCGAGCACTTTGTGTCCTTATTCTTCATGAATAGTTTAGGTCTGTAATTGTATAGCCCGTCCGGTCGGATTATTCGAGGTAGGCCAAAGGTAAAGGTTTACTCACTGTCGTTAAAGTAATGCGATCTGAATTAGCTACCACTTATCAGGGTCGTAAAACTTGACATCAAAATAGCGAAGTATTGTAAACAGAGCAATTAAGTCATGTCCTCTCTGAGGTCAGGCAGTGTGCTTGTCTGCTCCGGGGTCAAGGCGGGGCTATGTTTAAATATTTCGTTTTATAAAGGTTACTGGCTATGGTCTTTTGCTTTTATTCGCTTCTGGAAGCATTCGTTTTCCTTGATAGTGACATGTTAATAATGGTTTCCTTCGTACTCGCCTGGAGTTATCGACGTTTGAAGGGTTTCAGCTTTTCAAGGAAGGTTAATAACCAGGAACATTCGTCTGACTACGTACTGTTGAATGCGCGCTCAAAGGACAATCAACGTCCTAGGTATCACCCTTCCCTTTCCCCAGTCGCTGGCCCTTTCATTATCCTCGATAATGAAAAGCGATCAGGCCACCACGAAATGTATAGTTTGATGCTGAAGTGGTCTAAGGTGTTGCCTTGATCCTGTTTTTTCTTTTTCTCCTCTTAGTGAACTCGAACGCAGCTCGAGGAAAGAGCATGTGCATTGTGCATAGTGGCTCCCTGATCATGTGCCATCCTGAAATAACTATGCCTGCATGGAAGGATGTGCAACAAATAAATGAAATGAAATGAAATGAATAAATGAAATCCTAGTCGTAAGAATATCATTGTCGATAATAACGCCACAGTGAAATGTAAATCTTTATTCACGAGCGATTTACAAGCAAAGTCACTGAGAAAAACACAGTGATATACAATCAACGCTGAATTTTACACTGATCTGCTCTGATTACATGAACAGGCTATGAGAATGTTCCTCTCACAACATCAGATTCGTGTTAAAACAGATCGGGGATCCAGTCAAACGGATTCAATACTGCCTGTCCACCATAACACTAACATAACTTAAGATCATACGATGACGTTCAATAACACATGGGCTCTCAGCACTCTGCTATCACCTTATCACGCTGTCTTATTTACAATCAAGCCCCGGTCTCTATATAAGCGCTCACCCTGGAACACCATACCACACATCCACTCGTACGCACGCCTGCCAGCTCACCACCGCGCGCCTGCAGCGTCCGTGTGCGGCGGGTTCTGGCCAAATGATAATGTGCGCTGTCAGCGGCCAGCCTTGGGGACACCTGTCGCGGCGGAGCCGTCTCGGGCCACTGCTCCCCGCGAGCAGCTGAACAAGACCACGCCTCTGACCCCGGTCCGTCCCACAATGCAGGCCGCACCGCGCCGCCGAGCCGCCGCGCGTGCAGCCGGCCCGCGCGCGCCACTGTCAAATGCTGTGCTCAGATCGAAGTTACCCCGCGACTGCGCGCCGCCTCTAGCCCTGCCAGACTATGCAGTTGGGCCGGCCGGTGCGGTGGTCGATGCGGAAGGTCTCACCGTCCTTGCACGGACCCTGTTTGAAGTGCTCGTAACACTTGCCGTCCTTCTCCCAGTAGTGTGAGCTGAGATCCTTGGAGCACTTGCATGTGAGGTGGCCGTTTTCGTTCTCGTGCACGAGCTCGCCCTGGTCGCACGGGCCACGCGTGTGGCGCTCCAGACACGTGCCGTCCTCCGGGTTCAGCACGTGGCTCTTGAAGCAGCTGCACTCGGCGCGCTCCTGGGTGAAGTTGTAGCCGAAGAACATGCCCTGCGGGCACGGTCCAACCGAGTGCTGTTTGTAGCAGCGGCCGTCCTCTGCCCAGTAGTAGGCGTTCCAGGTGGGATCGCAGCGGCAGCTCGGCTGGCCCGTGGTCGGGTCCATGTAAAACAGCTGGCCCAGCTCACAGGGACCCTGCGTGTACTGGCGGTAGCAGCGCTCAGTGCCCTCCCAGAAGAACCAGTTGTCGAAGCGCGTGCACTGTCTTGGCCTCGCAGGAGGAGGTGCCGTCGTTGTCGAGCACGAGCCACTGCCCGGCGTCACACGGACCCTGCGAGTAGGGCTGGTAGCAGTGGCCGTCGGCGGTGCGCGCGCCGAGGGCAGGCACGTGCACTCGGTGCGCAGCGTCTCCAGGTTCTGGATCAGGCAGGGCGCGCCGGGACAGTCGGACAGGTCGCACGGTCCGGCGGTGTTCAGCTGGTAACACTGGCCGTCCGCCCACTTGGTGTAGCCGTCGCGGCACTCGCATCGCGGCTCCAGGCTGCGGTAGTCGAACTTGACGATGTGGCCGTCATTGCACGGACCCTGGCTGTACTTGGGGTAGCACCTACCGGTCTTAGGGAAGTAATGCATGCGCATGGAGGCGTCACACCGGCATACGCCGCGGTCGGTGGCCGGATCGTACACGATCAGCTCTCCATCGGGACACGGGCCGCGTGTGAAGTCCTCGTGGCACGTACCGTCCTCGTACTGCGACCAGAAGGTGGGACACTGGCAGATGACTTCATTGCTAGTGGCGTTCAGGACGATCCTGTTGCCCTGCTTGCATGGCCCCTGCGTGAACTCGCGGTAGCACAAGCCGGTCTCCTTCCAGTAGAGGTGGTTGCGTTTGCACTCGCAGGTCAGCTTGCGCGCCTGGCGGTCGTACATGAGGTCGAAGCCCCGTGGGCACTTTTTGAGGAACTGCCTCTCGGTGCGGGCGGTGGCCGTCCCCGCCACCAGCAGCAGCGTCGCCAGCGATGCCAGTACCACCCTCATAGTGATCACCTGCGGAAGAGGGAACACGGGGTCAGTGATCGGCGCCACACCTAGCGGCCCGCTCTCGGGGAGGCCCAGGGCAGTGCTCCGGTCGTGCCGTCACCCAGGAGTGACCTCTGAGGATGTGGGACAGCGATCTGCATACACCGGTCACTGAACAAGTGATCTGCTCGGGGGCCCTGGAGGTCAACGCACTGACCGTCTATATCCCTTTGTAATTACCTCTAAAACGACTAAGAATAGAAGCATAAATGGAACGCAAATTTGCGTAACTTGCAAACGTGCATGCAATAAATCAGTCTGCATTTAGCAAGTTGAGCGATGACGAAATAATTTCCGCTCCATTGAATCAAACCACATGCACGGCACCCGCGGCATGCTGCATGGTGATTAGATCTCTGCAGAAATGCAAACTCTGCGACTCTAGGACAGGACCAGTGGCCTCCGTCCGAGGTGCTCTGCCCCCTCCATCCAGTCACTCAGTCACATCCAGCCTCCAACAGACCCTAGTAGGTCAGACCGGCAGCTCGAGGCGCTAATGTTATGTTCGATTCTGTTCGATAGCGCGTTCGCAAGAACGGTCTGTTGCCGCGACCCTGTCGCCGTCAGGATTCCACCGGCGCCATGCCGCATACATCACAAGTATCCACACGCATCCGGCGACATCACAAAGCAATATCAGTCGCCCGGGGTCGATCGTTCGACGCGTCAATTCAGGACAGACGGAGCGTAACCGGATGGGACGCCGAACCGGCCGCCGTATTTGGCATACCGCCCAGTCGTCAAATCGCGCTCAGGTGTCTCCAGGTCAATGACAGGTGCCGCATTGTGACAGACAAGCCGGTGTGACGGGTAGCGAGTGACCCAGTTGTCAGTCCGTCACCCCCTCCCCCCGCTGGGCGGGTTGATCACGTGACAGGCTTCCCGACCGTGATTCACAGTCCACGACTCACGAGGCAAGTATGATATGAGAATGTGGTAAACAAGCGTTGCGCCAAGCGATGTGTGCAAAATGCGTGATTGAAAGGATGACAGAGTTGTTGGGCGAGGGTGATGTGAGAGATAGCTCGCGTGACATCTCGATTCGTGTTGTGGTGTCAACTTGGAATGCCGATATGATAGATATCCGATCGATTGATTCGATATTCAAGGCGCACACAGACTGGAGGATCGTTTATCCTCAGCGACCAGGCTAAGCAGGTTTCCTGGTCGGAGACTTGCGTAACATTGCTGCGTGCAATAGTAGCTGCAAAATGCGGGAGTGCAGCATTGCCAGACAGAGTTGGGAGTTGCAGTTGCCAGTTGGGACAACCAGCCGCCGCAGAGGCATGAATGAACGGACTTGGTAAATCGGACTGCCAAAAGTAGCTTAAATATGAAGAAAAATGCTGACATAACCTGCATAGAAATAATTTTGAAATGCAACGATATTGAAGAGTATAATAATACGAGGGGAGTTAAACTAAATGATTATCTTCTGACCATTCTATCCACCAGGATATCATGCATCGTCTAATACCTATAAGTAGGTATGACCAAGATTACTTTACTAATATGACCGTTATGACCGTTACCGTATGACCGGGTATGACCGTTACTTTACATCATGTGAGGTAGTAAAGGTAAACTGGAAAGTTATCAATGCTCCGATAAAAGGTGCTTTTTACGTAGCATCGAACTTATTCTTAATTTTACCAGCTATTGATCTAACGGATGAGGACTGAGGAGCAGCAGCTCATATTCTTACAGACAGGATAATGTGCGATTAACTTCAGAACCGATAGCCCATAATGTCTATAACGTGACACATCTAAATTTCTAACAGTCGTAAGTTTTGGAACTGTCTCATTTTGGTCCGCCGTAAGCCCCTCAGACCAAAAAATAACGCACCGCACTCAAAACTTTTTTACTACCTCCTGGAGAGTTCATTTTCATCAAACCCGCAAGATAATAGTATATTGAAAGGGTAACTCGCTGCTACCATTATGGGCATAGTAACGGTACGTGGTTAATATGAACTTATTCGCCAGCGAAGAGTATTATTACCATGTAAATATCAATATTACTCTCGCGATCCAGAACATCACGAAAACTCTTCCCTCCTGGGTATCGTGACTCGGGTACAGATAGTCGTTTCATGCGTGGATCTTGTTTACCCTCGTGAAGATGATATTTGAAATGGAAACAATCAGCCAATCAGAAACGAGATCGGCCGTTTGCGGTTTGAAGGCCGCGCGCATCTGTCAGTTTTCGGCCGTTGGTCTCCGAGAGCGGATGTGAGCAGTGTCGGTGCCGCGCGGCGTGGCCGTTGGTGATTGTGCTTGTGTGTTGTTCATCGCCTATAGAGCCTCTGTGGACATTTTATTGTAAGTACCGATGTGCTAGAGCAGCGGTCGGCAGGTCCTCCGGGGTCGTGCCCCCTTTTTTGGCGCCAGGCAGGGCCATTACCCCCACCTACCAGACCCCATTGGTGATACAACCAAGGTTGCTGAAATTCCATACTTTTCCGTGACTCTTTGGGTACCATATCTGCGAGAAACCGCAGGCCCCCTCCCCTGCGGTTTCTCGCAAATATCTCAAAAACGTTGGCACAGAGCGCCACCATTTTGGAACAATTGATCATACATCGTTTCTGCACATGTTGTGAATATTTCAGACCAGAGTCACTCAAGGTCAGGTCACCAGATCACGTCAAGTGACCTCACCTCAGTAAAGACTGTAACGCCTGCTTTAGCTGCATTGAGTGACAGATCTCTTTCAAACTTTCAGGAATTGATAAAGGCAACAGCATGTACAAAATTTGTATCTCGGAGATTTGATGTCGGTGACCAAAGTTAAGGTCAATTACACGCCCTCTCCCATTATCAATGGGAGAGGACGCAAAGCAAATGGTAGAAAATTGAAAGGCGCCTCTTTTGGACCAGTGTCATTCCTAACACTGTGACACTCTTATTTACAAGTAAACATGACCGCTGAACCGGAAAATTGCACCCGTAACCCCGCTGTATGTCCCTGAGGTCATTTCAGGTCATGAATGGTATCTAACAGCTATTCGCTAATAACTTTGATAAAGGCATCTCAGAGCGATGGAAATGCCTTAGATGTGTTCAGCTCGACGATACGGATCGACTGATATGCAACAAAACCTTCGATGCTTCTCGACGGGAGGATCACGATGCTGATAAAAGTGAGCTCTTGCGCAAGTTTTGAGTGACAAGTTATTTAAGAAAAACTATCAGCAAGCAACGTACATTTTGGCAGTTTTTGTCTCCTGCAGGCTAAACCGTTAATCTTCGGTTGAATCTGAGGGCAGGTATCAGAAAAAACGTTAAAGAGAGCTATCGAATGCGTTTTTCCGCAGCGCTGTAGCTCTATCCTTTCCTGAGCTATAGGCCAGTTTGTCGAAAACTGTCAAAGGTTGACCTGGAAATTAGCGAAATTTTACGTTCGATGACCTCTGGTGACCTGACCTTTGATTTGACCTAAAAAGTGACCATATTTTTCTTCATCATTTCTTACGCTCTTTCGATCGCCGACTACGGCGTTTCGCTAGTGAACCAGGAGCCAAGTTAGTAGGGGGTGTTCAACCTCCACCTCCAGCAGGGCGTGGAAATCCAGGAGCCCCAGCGGGGCGCGGGTTAACCCCCATACGTATAGGGGTAGCGGGTATTTTTCGGGAATAGATCACGTTAAAAGGGTCGGATTACAAAAAAAAACTGTACCATCGAGCCGATCATTTTTATCTGTCCTGAAAATGGCATGACCTTAACCCGAATAACCGTTGATTGTGAGATCTTTCTTGAGATCATGGCAGGCCAAAAATCTCACTTCAAGAAGTTACAGCAGGACCGATTACGGCAGTTGTTATTGACCTATGGAAGGTCAACCAATGACCAACGACC